>NW_028151918.1:0-133005 GCF_964638095.1 Poromitra crassiceps | reverse complement strand
TGGCTTAAATAAGTTTGGTTTGCTGTGGCTTCATATTTGGAGTTGTTTTGAGTTTGGAGGAGTATTGTGTCACGGGGTGACGGGTGTGGGTCATCTCTCCTTCCCTTCACTCTGTATGAATGCACCCATCCAATTCCGTCCCTCACCTGGTGATTAGTGTAAATGTTTCCACCTGGGGTGATTGGCGCACCTGGGGTGAGCTGTGGGTCTTCCTGGCCACACAAGCTGCCATATATACAGGTGGAGAGTGGAGAGAAGGCAGAGCAAACCGGCAGAGCAAACCGGCAGAGCAAACGGACACGAGCAAGTGACAGATGGGCTTGGACGGCACAGCGGACCGGATTGAGGAAAAGAGAGAGGACGCCCTGTGGAAATGGTAGAGGGGTGAAGTACGCTTCACTCCTCTCTGAGCTAAGTACCTCTCTATGAATCTACAAGTTGACACACGTCATTGGAACTCATTGTGGCGCTGCTGTATGTGCTTGGGACAACTAGTTATTTTTGGCTTAAATAAGTTTGGTTTGCTGTGGCTTCATATTTGGAGTTGTTTTGAGTTTGGAGGAGTATTGTGTCACGGGGTGACGGGTGTGGGTCATCTCTCCTTCCCTTCACTCTGTATGAATGCACCCATCCAATTCCGTCCCTCACCTGGTGATTAGTGTAAATGTTTCCACCTGGGGTGATTGGCGCACCTGGGGTGAGCTGTGGGTTTTCCTGGCCACACAAGCTGCCATATATACAGGTGGAGAGTGGAGAGAAGGCAGAGCAAACCGGCAGAGCAAACCGGCACGAGCAAGTGACAGATGGGCTTGGACGGGACGGAGACAGGACAGCCAGGGCCATGAGTGGTACGAGAGCTGGTGACGAGGCGGTGCGTGGGACAGCACGGCGGACCGGATTGAGGAAAAGAGAGAGGACGCCCTGTGGAAATGGTAGAGGGGTGAAGTACGCTTCACTCCTCTCTGAGCTAAGTACCTCTCTATAAATCTACAAGTTGACACGGTTGACACACGTCATTGGAACTCATTGTGGTGTCTCTGGTGTCTCTTGACACCAGAGAGGCTGAATACCGCACTGAGTCAATGCGGTCTTAGCCTCTCTGGTGTCAACACTCTGTCTGATTTTGGATTTTTTTTTTTTTTTTCCAAATCAGACTTGACACCAGAGAGGCTGAATACCGCACTGAGTCAATGCGGTCTTAGCCTCTCTGGTGTCAACACTCTGTCTGATTTTGGATTATTATTATTTTTTTCCAAAATCAGACTTGACACCAGAGAGGCTGAATACCGCACTGAGTCAATGCGGTCTTAGCCTCTCTGGTGTCAATGTCACGGGGTGACTGTGTGTGGGTGTGGGTCATCTCTCCTTCACTGCACTCTGTATGAATGCACCCATCCAATTCCCTCCCTCACCTGGTGATTAGTGTGAATGTTTCCACCTGGGGTGATTGGCGCACCTGGGGTGAGCTGTGGGTTTTCCTGGCCACACAAGCTGCCATATATACAGGTGGAGAGTGGAGAGAAGGGAGAGCAAACCGGCAGAGCACACCGGCAGAGCAAACGGACACGAGCAAGTGACAGATGGGCTTGGACGGCACAGCGGACCGGATTGAGGAAAAGAGAGAGGACGCCCTGTGGAAATGGTAGAGGGGGTGAAGTACGCTTCACTCCTCTCCGAGCTAAGTACCTCTCTATAAATCTACAAGTTGACACACGTCATTGGAACTCATTGTGGCGCTGCTGTATGTGCTTGGGACAACTAGTTATTTTTGGCTTAAATAAGTTTGGTTTGCTGTGGCTTCATATTTGGAGTTGTTTTGAGTTTGGAGGAGTATTGTGTCACGGGGTGACGTGTGTGGGTGTGGGTCATCTCTCCTTCCCTTCACTCTGTATGAATGCACCCATCCAATTCCGTCCCTCACCTGGTGATTAGTGTAAATGTTTCCACCTGGGGTGATTGGCGCACCTGGGGTGAGCTGTGGGTTTTCCTGGCCACACAAGCTGCCATATATACAGGTGGAGAGTGGAGAGAAGGCAGAGCAAACCGGCAGAGCAAACGGACACGAGCAAGTGACAGATGGGCTTGGACGGCACAGCGGACCGGATTGAGGAAAAGAGAGAGGACGCCCTGTGGAAATGGTAGAGGGGTGAAGTACGCTTCACTCCTCTCTGAGCTAAGTACCTCTCTATAAATCTACAAGTTGACACACGTCATTGGAACTCATTGTGGCGCTGCTGTATGTGCTTGGGACAACTAGTTATTTTTGGCTTAAATAAGTTTGGTTTGCTGTGGCTTCATATTTGGAGTTGTTTTGAGTTTGGAGGAGTATTGTGTCACGGGGTGACGGGTGTGGGTCATCTCTCCTTCCCTTCACTCTGTATGAATGCACCCATCCAATTCCGTCCCTCACCTGGTGATTAGTGTAAATGTTTCCACCTGGGGTGATTGGCGCACCTGGGGTGAGCTGTGGGTCTTCCTGGCCACACAAGCTGCCATATATACAGGTGGGAGAGTGGAGAGAAGGCAGAGCAAACCGGCAGAGCAAACCGGCAGAGCAAACGGACACGAGCAAGTGACAGATGGGCTTGGACGGCACAGCGGACCGGATTGAGGAAAAGAGAGAGGACGCCCTGTGGAAATGGTAGAGGGGTGAAGTACGCTTCACTCCTCTCTGAGCTAAGTACCTCTCTATGAATCTACAAGTTGACACACGTCATTGGAACTCATTGTGGCGCTGCTGTATGTGCTTGGGACAACTAGTTATTTTTGGCTTAAATAAGTTTGGTTTGCTGTGGCTTCATATTTGGAGTTGTTTTGAGTTTGGAGGAGTATTGTGTCACGGGGTGACGGGTGTGGGTCATCTCTCCTTCCCTTCACTCTGTATGAATGCACCCATCCAATTCCGTCCCTCACCTGGTGATTAGTGTAAATGTTTCCACCTGGGGTGATTGGCGCACCTGGGGTGAGCTGTGGGTTTTCCTGGCCACACAAGCTGCCATATATACAGGTGGAGAGTGGAGAGAAGGCAGAGCAAACCGGCAGAGCAAACCGGCACGAGCAAGTGACAGATGGGCTTGGACGGGACGGAGACAGGACAGCCAGGGCCATGAGTGGTACGAGAGCTGGTGACGAGGCGGTGCGTGGGACAGCACGGCGGACCGGATTGAGGAAAAGAGAGAGGACGCCCTGTGGAAATGGTAGAGGGGTGAAGTACGCTTCACTCCTCTCTGAGCTAAGTACCTCTCTATAAATCTACAAGTTGACACGGTTGACACACGTCATTGGAACTCATTGTGGTGTCTCTGGTGTCTCTTGACACCAGAGAGGCTGAATACCGCACTGAGTCAATGCGGTCTTAGCCTCTCTGGTGTCAACACTCTGTCTGATTTTGGATTTTTTTTTTTTTTTTCCAAAATCAGACTTGACACCAGAGAGGCTGAATACCGCACTGAGTCAATGCGGTCTTAGCCTCTCTGGTGTCAACACTCTGTCTGATTTTGGATTATTATTATTTTTTTCCAAAATCAGACTTGACACCAGAGAGGCTGAATACCGCACTGAGTCAATGCGGTCTTAGCCTCTCTGGTGTCAATGTCACGGGGTGACTGTGTGTGGGTGTGGGTCATCTCTCCTTCACTGCACTCTGTATGAATGCACCCATCCAATTCCCTCCCTCACCTGGTGATTAGTGTGAATGTTTCCACCTGGGGTGATTGGCGCACCTGGGGTGAGCTGTGGGTTTTCCTGGCCACACAAGCTGCCATATATACAGGTGGAGAGTGGAGAGAAGGCAGAGCAAACCGGCAGAGCAAACGGACACGAGCAAGTGACAGATGGGCTTGGACGGCACAGCGGACCGGATTGAGGAAAAGAGAGAGGACGCCCTGTGGAAATGGTAGAGGGGTGAAGTACGCTTCACTCCTCTCCGAGCTAAGTACCTCTCTATAAATCTACAAGTTGACACACGTCATTGGAACTCATTGTGGCGCTGCTGTATGTGCTTGGGACAACTAGTTATTTTTGGCTTAAATAAGTTTGGTTTGCTGTGGCTTCATATTTGGAGTTGTTTTGAGTTTGGAGGAGTATTGTGTCACGGGGTGACGTGTGTGGGTGTGGGTCATCTCTCCTTCCCTTCACTCTGTATGAATGCACCCATCCAATTCCGTCCCTCACCTGGTGATTAGTGTAAATGTTTCCACCTGGGGTGATTGGCGCACCTGGGGTGAGCTGTGGGTTTTCCTGGCCACACAAGCTGCCATATATACAGGTGGAGAGTGGAGAGAAGGCAGAGCAAACCGGCAGAGCAAACGGACACGAGCAAGTGACAGATGGGCTTGGACGGCACAGCGGACCGGATTGAGGAAAAGAGAGAGGACGCCCTGTGGAAATGGTAGAGGGGTGAAGTACGCTTCACTCCTCTCTGAGCTAAGTACCTCTCTATAAATCTACAAGTTGACACACGTCATTGGAACTCATTGTGGCGCTGCTGTATGTGCTTGGGACAACTAGTTATTTTTGGCTTAAATAAGTTTGGTTTGCTGTGGCTTCATATTTGGAGTTGTTTTGAGTTTGGAGGAGTATTGTGTCACGGGGTGACGGGTGTGGGTCATCTCTCCTTCCCTTCACTCTGTATGAATGCACCCATCCAATTCCGTCCCTCACCTGGTGATTAGTGTAAATGTTTCCACCTGGGGTGATTGGCGCACCTGGGGTGAGCTGTGGGTCTTCCTGGCCACACAAGCTGCCATATATACAGGTGGAGAGTGGAGAGAAGGCAGAGCAAACCGGCAGAGCAAACCGGCAGAGCAAACGGACACGAGCAAGTGACAGATGGGCTTGGACGGCACAGCGGACCGGATTGAGGAAAAGAGAGAGGACGCCCTGTGGAAATGGTAGAGGGGTGAAGTACGCTTCACTCCTCTCTGAGCTAAGTACCTCTCTATGAATCTACAAGTTGACACACGTCATTGGAACTCATTGTGGCGCTGCTGTATGTGCTTGGGACAACTAGTTATTTTTGGCTTAAATAAGTTTGGTTTGCTGTGGCTTCATATTTGGAGTTGTTTTGAGTTTGGAGGAGTATTGTGTCACGGGGTGACGGGTGTGGGTCATCTCTCCTTCCCTTCACTCTGTATGAATGCACCCATCCAATTCCGTCCCTCACCTGGTGATTAGTGTAAATGTTTCCACCTGGGGTGATTGGCGCACCTGGGGTGAGCTGTGGGTTTTCCTGGCCACACAAGCTGCCATATATACAGGTGGAGAGTGGAGAGAAGGCAGAGCAAACCGGCAGAGCAAACCGGCACGAGCAAGTGACAGATGGGCTTGGACGGGACGGAGACAGGACAGCCAGGGCCATGAGTGGTACGAGAGCTGGTGACGAGGCGGTGCGTGGGACAGCACGGCGGACCGGATTGAGGAAAAGAGAGAGGACGCCCTGTGGAAATGGTAGAGGGGTGAAGTACGCTTCACTCCTCTCTGAGCTAAGTACCTCTCTATAAATCTACAAGTTGACACGGTTGACACACGTCATTGGAACTCATTGTGGTGTCTCTGGTGTCTCTTGACACCAGAGAGGCTGAATACCGCACTGAGTCAATGCGGTCTTAGCCTCTCTGGTGTCAACACTCTGTCTGATTTTGGATTTTTTTTTTTTTTTTCCAAAATCAGACTTGACACCAGAGAGGCTGAATACCGCACTGAGTCAATGCGGTCTTAGCCTCTCTGGTGTCAACACTCTGTCTGATTTTGGATTATTATTATTTTTTTCCAAAATCAGACTTGACACCAGAGAGGCTGAATACCGCACTGAGTCAATGCGGTCTTAGCCTCTCTGGTGTCAATGTCACGGGGTGACTGTGTGTGGGTGTGGGTCATCTCTCCTTCACTGCACTCTGTATGAATGCACCCATCCAATTCCCTCCCTCACCTGGTGATTAGTGTGAATGTTTCCACCTGGGGTGATTGGCGCACCTGGGGTGAGCTGTGGGTTTTCCTGGCCACACAAGCTGCCATATATACAGGTGGAGAGTGGAGAGAAGGGAGAGCAAACCGGCAGAGCACACCGGCAGAGCAAACGGACACGAGCAAGTGACAGATGGGCTTGGACGGCACAGCGGACCGGATTGAGGAAAAGAGAGAGGACGCCCTGTGGAAATGGTAGAGGGGTGAAGTACGCTTCACTCCTCTCCGAGCTAAGTACCTCTCTATAAATCTACAAGTTGACACACGTCATTGGAACTCATTGTGGCGCTGCTGTATGTGCTTGGGACAACTAGTTATTTTTGGCTTAAATAAGTTTGGTTTGCTGTGGCTTCATATTTGGAGTTGTTTTGAGTTTGGAGGAGTATTGTGTCACGGGGTGACGTGTGTGGGTGTGGGTCATCTCTCCTTCCCTTCACTCTGTATGAATGCACCCATCCAATTCCGTCCCTCACCTGGTGATTAGTGTAAATGTTTCCACCTGGGGTGATTGGCGCACCTGGGGTGAGCTGTGGGTTTTCCTGGCCACACAAGCTGCCATATATACAGGTGGAGAGTGGAGAGAAGGCAGAGCAAACCGGCAGAGCAAACGGACACGAGCAAGTGACAGATGGGCTTGGACGGCACAGCGGACCGGATTGAGGAAAAGAGAGAGGACGCCCTGTGGAAATGGTAGAGGGGTGAAGTACGCTTCACTCCTCTCTGAGCTAAGTACCTCTCTATAAATCTACAAGTTGACACACGTCATTGGAACTCATTGTGGCGCTGCTGTATGTGCTTGGGACAACTAGTTATTTTTGGCTTAAATAAGTTTGGTTTGCTGTGGCTTCATATTTGGAGTTGTTTTGAGTTTGGAGGAGTATTGTGTCACGGGGTGACGGGTGTGGGTCATCTCTCCTTCCCTTCACTCTGTATGAATGCACCCATCCAATTCCGTCCCTCACCTGGTGATTAGTGTAAATGTTTCCACCTGGGGTGATTGGCGCACCTGGGGTGAGCTGTGGGTCTTCCTGGCCACACAAGCTGCCATATATACAGGTGGAGAGTGGAGAGAAGGCAGAGCAAACCGGCAGAGCAAACCGGCAGAGCAAACGGACACGAGCAAGTGACAGATGGGCTTGGACGGCACAGCGGACCGGATTGAGGAAAAGAGAGAGGACGCCCTGTGGAAATGGTAGAGGGGTGAAGTACGCTTCACTCCTCTCTGAGCTAAGTACCTCTCTATGAATCTACAAGTTGACACACGTCATTGGAACTCATTGTGGCGCTGCTGTATGTGCTTGGGACAACTAGTTATTTTTGGCTTAAATAAGTTTGGTTTGCTGTGGCTTCATATTTGGAGTTGTTTTGAGTTTGGAGGAGTATTGTGTCACGGGGTGACGGGTGTGGGTCATCTCTCCTTCCCTTCACTCTGTATGAATGCACCCATCCAATTCCGTCCCTCACCTGGTGATTAGTGTAAATGTTTCCACCTGGGGTGATTGGCGCACCTGGGGTGAGCTGTGGGTTTTCCTGGCCACACAAGCTGCCATATATACAGGTGGAGAGTGGAGAGAAGGCAGAGCAAACCGGCAGAGCAAACCGGCACGAGCAAGTGACAGATGGGCTTGGACGGGACGGAGACAGGACAGCCAGGGCCATGAGTGGTACGAGAGCTGGTGACGAGGCGGTGCGTGGGACAGCACGGCGGACCGGATTGAGGAAAAGAGAGAGGACGCCCTGTGGAAATGGTAGAGGGGTGAAGTACGCTTCACTCCTCTCTGAGCTAAGTACCTCTCTATAAATCTACAAGTTGACACGGTTGACACACGTCATTGGAACTCATTGTGGTGTCTCTGGTGTCTCTTGACACCAGAGAGGCTGAATACCGCACTGAGTCAATGCGGTCTTAGCCTCTCTGGTGTCAACACTCTGTCTGATTTTGGATTTTTTTTTTTTTTTTATAAAATCAGACTTGACACCAGAGAGGCTGAATACCGCACTGAGTCAATGCGGTCTTAGCCTCTCTGGTGTCAACACTCTGTCTGATTTTGGATTATTATTATTTTTTTCCAAAATCAGACTTGACACCAGAGAGGCTGAATACCGCACTGAGTCAATGCGGTCTTAGCCTCTCTGGTGTCAATGTCACGGGGTGACTGTGTGTGGGTGTGGGTCATCTCTCCTTCACTGCACTCTGTATGAATGCACCCATCCAATTCCCTCCCTCACCTGGTGATTAGTGTGAATGTTTCCACCTGGGGTGATTGGCGCACCTGGGGTGAGCTGTGGGTTTTCCTGGCCACACAAGCTGCCATATATACAGGTGGAGAGTGGAGAGAAGGGAGAGCAAACCGGCAGAGCACACCGGCAGAGCAAACGGACACGAGCAAGTGACAGATGGGCTTGGACGGCACAGCGGACCGGATTGAGGAAAAGAGAGAGGACGCCCTGTGGAAATGGTAGAGGGGTGAAGTACGCTTCACTCCTCTCCGAGCTAAGTACCTCTCTATAAATCTACAAGTTGACACACGTCATTGGAACTCATTGTGGCGCTGCTGTATGTGCTTGGGACAACTAGTTATTTTTGGCTTAAATAAGTTTGGTTTGCTGTGGCTTCATATTTGGAGTTGTTTTGAGTTTGGAGGAGTATTGTGTCACGGGGTGACGGGTGTGGGTCATCTCTCCTTCCCTTCACTCTGTATGAATGCACCCATCCAATTCCGTCCCTCACCTGGTGATTAGTGTAAATGTTTCCACCTGGGGTGATTGGCGCACCTGGGGTGAGCTGTGGGTCTTCCTGGCCACACAAGCTGCCATATATACAGGTGGAGAGTGGAGAGAAGGCAGAGCAAACCGGCAGAGCAAACCGGCAGAGCAAACGGACACGAGCAAGTGACAGATGGGCTTGGACGGCACAGCGGACCGGATTGAGGAAAAGAGAGAGGACGCCCTGTGGAAATGGTAGAGGGGTGAAGTACGCTTCACTCCTCTCTGAGCTAAGTACCTCTCTATGAATCTACAAGTTGACACACGTCATTGGAACTCATTGTGGCGCTGCTGTATGTGCTTGGGACAACTAGTTATTTTTGGCTTAAATAAGTTTGGTTTGCTGTGGCTTCATATTTGGAGTTGTTTTGAGTTTGGAGGAGTATTGTGTCACGGGGTGACGGGTGTGGGTCATCTCTCCTTCCCTTCACTCTGTATGAATGCACCCATCCAATTCCGTCCCTCACCTGGTGATTAGTGTAAATGTTTCCACCTGGGGTGATTGGCGCACCTGGGGTGAGCTGTGGGTTTTCCTGGCCACACAAGCTGCCATATATACAGGTGGAGAGTGGAGAGAAGGCAGAGCAAACCGGCAGAGCAAACCGGCACGAGCAAGTGACAGATGGGCTTGGACGGGACGGAGACAGGACAGCCAGGGCCATGAGTGGTACGAGAGCTGGTGACGAGGCGGTGCGTGGGACAGCACGGCGGACCGGATTGAGGAAAAGAGAGAGGACGCCCTGTGGAAATGGTAGAGGGGTGAAGTACGCTTCACTCCTCTCTGAGCTAAGTACCTCTCTATAAATCTACAAGTTGACACGGTTGACACACGTCATTGGAACTCATTGTGGTGTCTCTGGTGTCTCTTGACACCAGAGAGGCTGAATACCGCACTGAGTCAATGCGGTCTTAGCCTCTCTGGTGTCAACACTCTGTCTGATTTTGGATTTTTTTTTTTTTTTTCCAAAATCAGACTTGACACCAGAGAGGCTGAATACCGCACTGAGTCAATGCGGTCTTAGCCTCTCTGGTGTCAACACTCTGTCTGATTTTGGATTATTATTATTTTTTTCCAAAATCAGACTTGACACCAGAGAGGCTGAATACCGCACTGAGTCAATGCGGTCTTAGCCTCTCTGGTGTCAATGTCACGGGGTGACTGTGTGTGGGTGTGGGTCATCTCTCCTTCACTGCACTCTGTATGAATGCACCCATCCAATTCCCTCCCTCACCTGGTGATTAGTGTGAATGTTTCCACCTGGGGTGATTGGCGCACCTGGGGTGAGCTGTGGGTTTTCCTGGCCACACAAGCTGCCATATATACAGGTGGAGAGTGGAGAGAAGGGAGAGCAAACCGGCAGAGCACACCGGCAGAGCAAACGGACACGAGCAAGTGACAGATGGGCTTGGACGGCACAGCGGACCGGATTGAGGAAAAGAGAGAGGACGCCCTGTGGAAATGGTAGAGGGGTGAAGTACGCTTCACTCCTCTCCGAGCTAAGTACCTCTCTATAAATCTACAAGTTGACACACGTCATTGGAACTCATTGTGGCGCTGCTGTATGTGCTTGGGACAACTAGTTATTTTTGGCTTAAATAAGTTTGGTTTGCTGTGGCTTCATATTTGGAGTTGTTTTGAGTTTGGAGGAGTATTGTGTCACGGGGTGACGTGTGTGGGTGTGGGTCATCTCTCCTTCCCTTCACTCTGTATGAATGCACCCATCCAATTCCGTCCCTCACCTGGTGATTAGTGTAAATGTTTCCACCTGGGGTGATTGGCGCACCTGGGGTGAGCTGTGGGTTTTCCTGGCCACACAAGCTGCCATATATACAGGTGGAGAGTGGAGAGAAGGCAGAGCAAACCGGCAGAGCAAACGGACACGAGCAAGTGACAGATGGGCTTGGACGGCACAGCGGACCGGATTGAGGAAAAGAGAGAGGACGCCCTGTGGAAATGGTAGAGGGGTGAAGTACGCTTCACTCCTCTCTGAGCTAAGTACCTCTCTATAAATCTACAAGTTGACACACGTCATTGGAACTCATTGTGGCGCTGCTGTATGTGCTTGGGACAACTAGTTATTTTTGGCTTAAATAAGTTTGGTTTGCTGTGGCTTCATATTTGGAGTTGTTTTGAGTTTGGAGGAGTATTGTGTCACGGGGTGACGGGTGTGGGTCATCTCTCCTTCCCTTCACTCTGTATGAATGCACCCATCCAATTCCGTCCCTCACCTGGTGATTAGTGTAAATGTTTCCACCTGGGGTGATTGGCGCACCTGGGGTGAGCTGTGGGTCTTCCTGGCCACACAAGCTGCCATATATACAGGTGGAGAGTGGAGAGAAGGCAGAGCAAACCGGCAGAGCAAACCGGCAGAGCAAACGGACACGAGCAAGTGACAGATGGGCTTGGACGGCACAGCGGACCGGATTGAGGAAAAGAGAGAGGACGCCCTGTGGAAATGGTAGAGGGGTGAAGTACGCTTCACTCCTCTCTGAGCTAAGTACCTCTCTATGAATCTACAAGTTGACACACGTCATTGGAACTCATTGTGGCGCTGCTGTATGTGCTTGGGACAACTAGTTATTTTTGGCTTAAATAAGTTTGGTTTGCTGTGGCTTCATATTTGGAGTTGTTTTGAGTTTGGAGGAGTATTGTGTCACGGGGTGACGGGTGTGGGTCATCTCTCCTTCCCTTCACTCTGTATGAATGCACCCATCCAATTCCGTCCCTCACCTGGTGATTAGTGTAAATGTTTCCACCTGGGGTGATTGGCGCACCTGGGGTGAGCTGTGGGTTTTCCTGGCCACACAAGCTGCCATATATACAGGTGGAGAGTGGAGAGAAGGCAGAGCAAACCGGCAGAGCAAACCGGCACGAGCAAGTGACAGATGGGCTTGGACGGGACGGAGACAGGACAGCCAGGGCCATGAGTGGTACGAGAGCTGGTGACGAGGCGGTGCGTGGGACAGCACGGCGGACCGGATTGAGGAAAAGAGAGAGGACGCCCTGTGGAAATGGTAGAGGGGTGAAGTACGCTTCACTCCTCTCTGAGCTAAGTACCTCTCTATAAATCTACAAGTTGACACGGTTGACACACGTCATTGGAACTCATTGTGGTGTCTCTGGTGTCTCTTGACACCAGAGAGGCTGAATACCGCACTGAGTCAATGCGGTCTTAGCCTCTCTGGTGTCAACACTCTGTCTGATTTTGGATTTTTTTTTTTTTTTTATAAAATCAGACTTGACACCAGAGAGGCTGAATACCGCACTGAGTCAATGCGGTCTTAGCCTCTCTGGTGTCAACACTCTGTCTGATTTTGGATTATTATTATTTTTTTCCAAAATCAGACTTGACACCAGAGAGGCTGAATACCGCACTGAGTCAATGCGGTCTTAGCCTCTCTGGTGTCAATGTCACGGGGTGACTGTGTGTGGGTGTGGGTCATCTCTCCTTCACTGCACTCTGTATGAATGCACCCATCCAATTCCCTCCCTCACCTGGTGATTAGTGTGAATGTTTCCACCTGGGGTGATTGGCGCACCTGGGGTGAGCTGTGGGTTTTCCTGGCCACACAAGCTGCCATATATACAGGTGGAGAGTGGAGAGAAGGGAGAGCAAACCGGCAGAGCACACCGGCAGAGCAAACGGACACGAGCAAGTGACAGATGGGCTTGGACGGCACAGCGGACCGGATTGAGGAAAAGAGAGAGGACGCCCTGTGGAAATGGTAGAGGGGTGAAGTACGCTTCACTCCTCTCCGAGCTAAGTACCTCTCTATAAATCTACAAGTTGACACACGTCATTGGAACTCATTGTGGCGCTGCTGTATGTGCTTGGGACAACTAGTTATTTTTGGCTTAAATAAGTTTGGTTTGCTGTGGCTTCATATTTGGAGTTGTTTTGAGTTTGGAGGAGTATTGTGTCACGGGGTGACGTGTGTGGGTGTGGGTCATCTCTCCTTCCCTTCACTCTGTATGAATGCACCCATCCAATTCCGTCCCTCACCTGGTGATTAGTGTAAATGTTTCCACCTGGGGTGATTGGCGCACCTGGGGTGAGCTGTGGGTTTTCCTGGCCACACAAGCTGCCATATATACAGGTGGAGAGTGGAGAGAAGGCAGAGCAAACCGGCAGAGCAAACGGACACGAGCAAGTGACAGATGGGCTTGGACGGCACAGCGGACCGGATTGAGGAAAAGAGAGAGGACGCCCTGTGGAAATGGTAGAGGGGTGAAGTACGCTTCACTCCTCTCTGAGCTAAGTACCTCTCTATAAATCTACAAGTTGACACACGTCATTGGAACTCATTGTGGCGCTGCTGTATGTGCTTGGGACAACTAGTTATTTTTGGCTTAAATAAGTTTGGTTTGCTGTGGCTTCATATTTGGAGTTGTTTTGAGTTTGGAGGAGTATTGTGTCACGGGGTGACGGGTGTGGGTCATCTCTCCTTCCCTTCACTCTGTATGAATGCACCCATCCAATTCCGTCCCTCACCTGGTGATTAGTGTAAATGTTTCCACCTGGGGTGATTGGCGCACCTGGGGTGAGCTGTGGGTCTTCCTGGCCACACAAGCTGCCATATATACAGGTGGAGAGTGGAGAGAAGGCAGAGCAAACCGGCAGAGCAAACCGGCAGAGCAAACGGACACGAGCAAGTGACAGATGGGCTTGGACGGCACAGCGGACCGGATTGAGGAAAAGAGAGAGGACGCCCTGTGGAAATGGTAGAGGGGTGAAGTACGCTTCACTCCTCTCTGAGCTAAGTACCTCTCTATGAATCTACAAGTTGACACACGTCATTGGAACTCATTGTGGCGCTGCTGTATGTGCTTGGGACAACTAGTTATTTTTGGCTTAAATAAGTTTGGTTTGCTGTGGCTTCATATTTGGAGTTGTTTTGAGTTTGGAGGAGTATTGTGTCACGGGGTGACGGGTGTGGGTCATCTCTCCTTCCCTTCACTCTGTATGAATGCACCCATCCAATTCCGTCCCTCACCTGGTGATTAGTGTAAATGTTTCCACCTGGGGTGATTGGCGCACCTGGGGTGAGCTGTGGGTTTTCCTGGCCACACAAGCTGCCATATATACAGGTGGAGAGTGGAGAGAAGGCAGAGCAAACCGGCAGAGCAAACCGGCACGAGCAAGTGACAGATGGGCTTGGACGGGACGGAGACAGGACAGCCAGGGCCATGAGTGGTACGAGAGCTGGTGACGAGGCGGTGCGTGGGACAGCACGGCGGACCGGATTGAGGAAAAGAGAGAGGACGCCCTGTGGAAATGGTAGAGGGGTGAAGTACGCTTCACTCCTCTCTGAGCTAAGTACCTCTCTATAAATCTACAAGTTGACACGGTTGACACACGTCATTGGAACTCATTGTGGTGTCTCTGGTGTCTCTTGACACCAGAGAGGCTGAATACCGCACTGAGTCAATGCGGTCTTAGCCTCTCTGGTGTCAACACTCTGTCTGATTTTGGATTTTTTTTTTTTTTTTCCAAAATCAGACTTGACACCAGAGAGGCTGAATACCGCACTGAGTCAATGCGGTCTTAGCCTCTCTGGTGTCAACACTCTGTCTGATTTTGGATTATTATTATTTTTTTCCAAAATCAGACTTGACACCAGAGAGGCTGAATACCGCACTGAGTCAATGCGGTCTTAGCCTCTCTGGTGTCAATGTCACGGGGTGACTGTGTGTGGGTGTGGGTCATCTCTCCTTCACTGCACTCTGTATGAATGCACCCATCCAATTCCCTCCCTCACCTGGTGATTAGTGTGAATGTTTCCACCTGGGGTGATTGGCGCACCTGGGGTGAGCTGTGGGTTTTCCTGGCCACACAAGCTGCCATATATACAGGTGGAGAGTGGAGAGAAGGGAGAGCAAACCGGCAGAGCACACCGGCAGAGCAAACGGACACGAGCAAGTGACAGATGGGCTTGGACGGCACAGCGGACCGGATTGAGGAAAAGAGAGAGGACGCCCTGTGGAAATGGTAGAGGGGTGAAGTACGCTTCACTCCTCTCCGAGCTAAGTACCTCTCTATAAATCTACAAGTTGACACACGTCATTGGAACTCATTGTGGCGCTGCTGTATGTGCTTGGGACAACTAGTTATTTTTGGCTTAAATAAGTTTGGTTTGCTGTGGCTTCATATTTGGAGTTGTTTTGAGTTTGGAGGAGTATTGTGTCACGGGGTGACGTGTGTGGGTGTGGGTCATCTCTCCTTCCCTTCACTCTGTATGAATGCACCCATCCAATTCCGTCCCTCACCTGGTGATTAGTGTAAATGTTTCCACCTGGGGTGATTGGCGCACCTGGGGTGAGCTGTGGGTTTTCCTGGCCACACAAGCTGCCATATATACAGGTGGAGAGTAGAGAGAAGGCAGAGCAAACCGGCAGAGCAAACGGACACGAGCAAGTGACAGATGGGCTTGGACGGAACAGCGGACCGGATTGAGGAAAAGAGAGAGGACGCCCTGTGGAAATGGTAGAGGGGTGAAGTACGCTTCACTCCTCTCTGAGCTAAGTACCTCTCTATAAATCTACAAGTTGACACGGTTGACACACGTCATTGGAACTCATTGTGGTGTCTCTGGTGTCTCTTGACACCAGAGAGGCTGAATACCGCACTGAGTCAATGCGGTCTTAGCCTCTCTGGTGTCAACACTCTGTCTGATTTTGGATTTTTTTTTTTTTTTTCCAAAATCAGACTTGACACCAGAGAGGCTGAATACCGCACTGAGTCAATGCGGTCTTAGCCTCTCTGGTGTCAACACTCTGTCTGATTTTGGATTATTATTATTTTTTTCCAAAATCAGACTTGACACCAGAGAGGCTGAATACCGCACTGAGTCAATGCGGTCTTAGCCTCTCTGGTGTCAATGTCACGGGGTGACTGTGTGTGGGTGTGGGTCATCTCTCCTTCACTGCACTCTGTATGAATGCACCCATCCAATTCCCTCCCTCACCTGGTGATTAGTGTGAATGTTTCCACCTGGGGTGATTGGCGCACCTGGGGTGAGCTGTGGGTTTTCCTGGCCACACAAGCTGCCATATATACAGGTGGAGAGTGGAGAGAAGGGAGAGCAAACCGGCAGAGCACACCGGCAGAGCAAACGGACACGAGCAAGTGACAGATGGGCTTGGACGGCACAGCGGACCGGATTGAGGAAAAGAGAGAGGACGCCCTGTGGAAATGGTAGAGGGGTGAAGTACGCTTCACTCCTCTCCGAGCTAAGTACCTCTCTATAAATCTACAAGTTGACACACGTCATTGGAACTCATTGTGGCGCTGCTGTATGTGCTTGGGACAACTAGTTATTTTTGGCTTAAATAAGTTTGGTTTGCTGTGGCTTCATATTTGGAGTTGTTTTGAGTTTGGAGGAGTATTGTGTCACGGGGTGACGTGTGTGGGTGTGGGTCATCTCTCCTTCCCTTCACTCTGTATGAATGCACCCATCCAATTCCGTCCCTCACCTGGTGATTAGTGTAAATGTTTCCACCTGGGGTGATTGGCGCACCTGGGGTGAGCTGTGGGTTTTCCTGGCCACACAAGCTGCCATATATACAGGTGGAGAGTAGAGAGAAGGCAGAGCAAACCGGCAGAGCAAACGGACACGAGCAAGTGACAGATGGGCTTGGACGGCACAGCGGACCGGATTGAGGAAAAGAGAGAGGACGCCCTGTGGAAATGGTAGAGGGGTGAAGTACGCTTCACTCCTCTCTGAGCTAAGTACCTCTCTATAAATCTACAAGTTGACACACGTCATTGGAACTCATTGTGGCGGTGCTGTATGTGCTTGGGACAACTAGTTATTTTTGGCTTAAATAAGTTTGGTTTGCTGTGGCTTCATATTTGGAGTTGTTTTGAGTTTGGAGGAGTATTGTGTCACGGGGTGACGTGTGTGGGTGTGGGTCATCTCTCCTTCCCTTCACTCTGTATGAATGCACCCATCCAATTCCGTCCCTCACCTGGTGATTAGTGTAAATGTTTCCACCTGGGGTGATTGGCGCACCTGGGGTGAGCTGTGGGTTTTCCTGGCCACACAAGCTGCCATATATACAGGTGGAGAGTGGAGAGAAGGCAGAGCAAACCGGCAGAGCAAACGGACACGAGCAAGTGACAGATGGGCTTGGACGGCACAGCGGACCGGATTGAGGAAAAGAGAGAGGACGCCCTGTGGAAATGGTAGAGGGGTGAAGTACGCTTCACTCCTCTCTGAGCTAAGTACCTCTCTATAAATCTACAAGTTGACACACGTCATTGGAACTCATTGTGGCGCTGCTGTATGTGCTTGGGACAACTAGTTATTTTTGGCTTAAATAAGTTTGGTTTGCTGTGGCTTCATATTTGGAGTTGTTTTGAGTTTGGAGGAGTATTGTGTCACGGGGTGACGGGTGTGGGTCATCTCTCCTTCCCTTCACTCTGTATGAATGCACCCATCCAATTCCGTCCCTCACCTGGTGATTAGTGTAAATGTTTCCACCTGGGGTGATTGGCGCACCTGGGGTGAGCTGTGGGTCTTCCTGGCCACACAAGCTGCCATATATACAGGTGGAGAGTGGAGAGAAGGCAGAGCAAACCGGCAGAGCAAACCGGCAGAGCAAACGGACACGAGCAAGTGACAGATGGGCTTGGACGGCACAGCGGACCGGATTGAGGAAAAGAGAGAGGACGCCCGGTGGAAATGGTAGAGGGGTGAAGTACGCTTCACTCCTCTCTGAGCTAAGTACCTCTCTATAAATCTACAAGTTGACACACGTCATTGGAACTCATTGTGGCGGTGCTGTATGTGCTTGGGACAACTAGTTATTTTTGGCTTAAATAAGTTTGGTTTGCTGTGGCTTCATATTTGGAGTTGTTTTGAGTTTGGAGGAGTATTGTGTCACGGGGTGACGTGTGTGGGTGTGGGTCATCTCTCCTTCCCTTCACTCTGTATGAATGCACCCATCCAATTCCGTCCCTCACCTGGTGATTAGTGTAAATGTTTCCACCTGGGGTGATTGGCGCACCTGGGGTGAGCTGTGGGTTTTCCTGGCCACACAAGCTGCCATATATACAGGTGGAGAGTGGAGAGAAGGCAGAGCAAACCGGCAGAGCAAACGGACACGAGCAAGTGACAGATGGGCTTGGACGGCACAGCGGACCGGATTGAGGAAAAGAGAGAGGACGCCCTGTGGAAATGGTAGAGGGGTGAAGTACGCTTCACTCCTCTCTGAGCTAAGTACCTCTCTATAAATCTACAAGTTGACACACGTCATTGGAACTCATTGTGGCGCTGCTGTATGTGCTTGGGACAACTAGTTATTTTTGGCTTAAATAAGTTTGGTTTGCTGTGGCTTCATATTTGGAGTTGTTTTGAGTTTGGAGGAGTATTGTGTCACGGGGTGACGGGTGTGGGTCATCTCTCCTTCCCTTCACTCTGTATGAATGCACCCATCCAATTCCGTCCCTCACCTGGTGATTAGTGTAAATGTTTCCACCTGGGGTGATTGGCGCACCTGGGGTGAGCTGTGGGTCTTCCTGGCCACACAAGCTGCCATATATACAGGTGGAGAGTGGAGAGAAGGCAGAGCAAACCGGCAGAGCAAACCGGCAGAGCAAACGGACACGAGCAAGTGACAGATGGGCTTGGACGGCACAGCGGACCGGATTGAGGAAAAGAGAGAGGACGCCCTGTGGAAATGGTAGAGGGGTGAAGTACGCTTCACTCCTCTCTGAGCTAAGTACCTCTCTATGAATCTACAAGTTGACACACGTCATTGGAACTCATTGTGGCGCTGCTGTATGTGCTTGGGACAACTAGTTATTTTTGGCTTAAATAAGTTTGGTTTGCTGTGGCTTCATATTTGGAGTTGTTTTGAGTTTGGAGGAGTATTGTGTCACGGGGTGACGGGTGTGGGTCATCTCTCCTTCCCTTCACTCTGTATGAATGCACCCATCCAATTCCGTCCCTCACCTGGTGATTAGTGTAAATGTTTCCACCTGGGGTGATTGGCGCACCTGGGGTGAGCTGTGGGTTTTCCTGGCCACACAAGCTGCCATATATACAGGTGGAGAGTGGAGAGAAGGCAGAGCAAACCGGCAGAGCAAACCGGCACGAGCAAGTGACAGATGGGCTTGGACGGGACGGAGACAGGACAGCCAGGGCCATGAGTGGTACGAGAGCTGGTGACGAGGCGGTGCGTGGGACAGCACGGCGGACCGGATTGAGGAAAAGAGAGAGGACGCCCTGTGGAAATGGTAGAGGGGTGAAGTACGCTTCACTCCTCTCTGAGCTAAGTACCTCTCTATAAATCTACAAGTTGACACGGTTGACACACGTCATTGGAACTCATTGTGGTGTCTCTGGTGTCTCTTGACACCAGAGAGGCTGAATACCGCACTGAGTCAATGCGGTCTTAGCCTCTCTGGTGTCAACACTCTGTCTGATTTTGGATTTTTTTTTTTTTTTTCCAAAATCAGACTTGACACCAGAGAGGCTGAATACCGCACTGAGTCAATGCGGTCTTAGCCTCTCTGGTGTCAACACTCTGTCTGATTTTGGATTATTATTATTTTTTTCCAAAATCAGACTTGACACCAGAGAGGCTGAATACCGCACTGAGTCAATGCGGTCTTAGCCTCTCTGGTGTCAATGTCACGGGGTGACTGTGTGTGGGTGTGGGTCATCTCTCCTTCACTGCACTCTGTATGAATGCACCCATCCAATTCCCTCCCTCACCTGGTGATTAGTGTGAATGTTTCCACCTGGGGTGATTGGCGCACCTGGGGTGAGCTGTGGGTTTTCCTGGCCACACAAGCTGCCATATATACAGGTGGAGAGTGGAGAGAAGGGAGAGCAAACCGGCAGAGCACACCGGCAGAGCAAACGGACACGAGCAAGTGACAGATGGGCTTGGACGGCACAGCGGACCGGATTGAGGAAAAGAGAGAGGACGCCCTGTGGAAATGGTAGAGGGGTGAAGTACGCTTCACTCCTCTCCGAGCTAAGTACCTCTCTATAAATCTACAAGTTGACACACGTCATTGGAACTCATTGTGGCGCTGCTGTATGTGCTTGGGACAACTAGTTATTTTTGGCTTAAATAAGTTTGGTTTGCTGTGGCTTCATATTTGGAGTTGTTTTGAGTTTGGAGGAGTATTGTGTCACGGGGTGACGTGTGTGGGTGTGGGTCATCTCTCCTTCCCTTCACTCTGTATGAATGCACCCATCCAATTCCGTCCCTCACCTGGTGATTAGTGTAAATGTTTCCACCTGGGGTGATTGGCGCACCTGGGGTGAGCTGTGGGTTTTCCTGGCCACACAAGCTGCCATATATACAGGTGGAGAGTAGAGAGAAGGCAGAGCAAACCGGCAGAGCAAACGGACACGAGCAAGTGACAGATGGGCTTGGACGGAACAGCGGACCGGATTGAGGAAAAGAGAGAGGACGCCCTGTGGAAATGGTAGAGGGGTGAAGTACGCTTCACTCCTCTCTGAGCTAAGTACCTCTCTATAAATCTACAAGTTGACACGGTTGACACACGTCATTGGAACTCATTGTGGTGTCTCTGGTGTCTCTTGACACCAGAGAGGCTGAATACCGCACTGAGTCAATGCGGTCTTAGCCTCTCTGGTGTCAACACTCTGTCTGATTTTGGATTTTTTTTTTTTTTTTCCAAAATCAGACTTGACACCAGAGAGGCTGAATACCGCACTGAGTCAATGCGGTCTTAGCCTCTCTGGTGTCAACACTCTGTCTGATTTTGGATTATTATTATTTTTTTCCAAAATCAGACTTGACACCAGAGAGGCTGAATACCGCACTGAGTCAATGCGGTCTTAGCCTCTCTGGTGTCAATGTCACGGGGTGACTGTGTGTGGGTGTGGGTCATCTCTCCTTCACTGCACTCTGTATGAATGCACCCATCCAATTCCCTCCCTCACCTGGTGATTAGTGTGAATGTTTCCACCTGGGGTGATTGGCGCACCTGGGGTGAGCTGTGGGTTTTCCTGGCCACACAAGCTGCCATATATACAGGTGGAGAGTGGAGAGAAGGGAGAGCAAACCGGCAGAGCACACCGGCAGAGCAAACGGACACGAGCAAGTGACAGATGGGCTTGGACGGCACAGCGGACCGGATTGAGGAAAAGAGAGAGGACGCCCTGTGGAAATGGTAGAGGGGTGAAGTACGCTTCACTCCTCTCTGAGCTAAGTACCTCTCTATAAATCTACAAGTTGACACACGTCATTGGAACTCATTGTGGCGCTGCTGTATGTGCTTGGGACAACTAGTTATTTTTGGCTTAAATAAGTTTGGTTTGCTGTGGCTTCATATTTGGAGTTGTTTTGAGTTTGGAGGAGTATTGTGTCACGGGGTGACGGGTGTGGGTCATCTCTCCTTCCCTTCACTCTGTATGAATGCACCCATCCAATTCCGTCCCTCACCTGGTGATTAGTGTAAATGTTTCCACCTGGGGTGATTGGCGCACCTGGGGTGAGCTGTGGGTCTTCCTGGCCACACAAGCTGCCATATATACAGGTGGAGAGTGGAGAGAAGGCAGAGCAAACCGGCAGAGCAAACCGGCAGAGCAAACGGACACGAGCAAGTGACAGATGGGCTTGGACGGCACAGCGGACCGGATTGAGGAAAAGAGAGAGGACGCCCTGTGGAAATGGTAGAGGGGTGAAGTACGCTTCACTCCTCTCTGAGCTAAGTACCTCTCTATGAATCTACAAGTTGACACACGTCATTGGAACTCATTGTGGCGCTGCTGTATGTGCTTGGGACAACTAGTTATTTTTGGCTTAAATAAGTTTGGTTTGCTGTGGCTTCATATTTGGAGTTGTTTTGAGTTTGGAGGAGTATTGTGTCACGGGGTGACGGGTGTGGGTCATCTCTCCTTCCCTTCACTCTGTATGAATGCACCCATCCAATTCCGTCCCTCACCTGGTGATTAGTGTAAATGTTTCCACCTGGGGTGATTGGCGCACCTGGGGTGAGCTGTGGGTTTTCCTGGCCACACAAGCTGCCATATATACAGGTGGAGAGTGGAGAGAAGGCAGAGCAAACCGGCAGAGCAAACCGGCACGAGCAAGTGACAGATGGGCTTGGACGGGACGGAGACAGGACAGCCAGGGCCATGAGTGGTACGAGAGCTGGTGACGAGGCGGTGCGTGGGACAGCACGGCGGACCGGATTGAGGAAAAGAGAGAGGACGCCCTGTGGAAATGGTAGAGGGGTGAAGTACGCTTCACTCCTCTCTGAGCTAAGTACCTCTCTATAAATCTACAAGTTGACACGGTTGACACACGTCATTGGAACTCATTGTGGTGTCTCTGGTGTCTCTTGACACCAGAGAGGCTGAATACCGCACTGAGTCAATGCGGTCTTAGCCTCTCTGGTGTCAACACTCTGTCTGATTTTGGATTTTTTTTTTTTTTTTCCAAAATCAGACTTGACACCAGAGAGGCTGAATACCGCACTGAGTCAATGCGGTCTTAGCCTCTCTGGTGTCAACACTCTGTCTGATTTTGGATTATTATTATTTTTTTCCAAAATCAGACTTGACACCAGAGAGGCTGAATACCGCACTGAGTCAATGCGGTCTTAGCCTCTCTGGTGTCAATGTCACGGGGTGACTGTGTGTGGGTGTGGGTCATCTCTCCTTCACTGCACTCTGTATGAATGCACCCATCCAATTCCCTCCCTCACCTGGTGATTAGTGTGAATGTTTCCACCTGGGGTGATTGGCGCACCTGGGGTGAGCTGTGGGTTTTCCTGGCCACACAAGCTGCCATATATACAGGTGGAGAGTGGAGAGAAGGGAGAGCAAACCGGCAGAGCACACCGGCAGAGCAAACGGACACGAGCAAGTGACAGATGGGCTTGGACGGCACAGCGGACCGGATTGAGGAAAAGAGAGAGGACGCCCTGTGGAAATGGTAGAGGGGTGAAGTACGCTTCACTCCTCTCTGAGCTAAGTACCTCTCTATAAATCTACAAGTTGACACACGTCATTGGAACTCATTGTGGCGCTGCTGTATGTGCTTGGGACAACTAGTTATTTTTGGCTTAAATAAGTTTGGTTTGCTGTGGCTTCATATTTGGAGTTGTTTTGAGTTTGGAGGAGTATTGTGTCACGGGGTGACGGGTGTGGGTCATCTCTCCTTCCCTTCACTCTGTATGAATGCACCCATCCAATTCCGTCCCTCACCTGGTGATTAGTGTAAATGTTTCCACCTGGGGTGATTGGCGCACCTGGGGTGAGCTGTGGGTCTTCCTGGCCACACAAGCTGCCATATATACAGGTGGAGAGTGGAGAGAAGGCAGAGCAAACCGGCAGAGCAAACCGGCAGAGCAAACGGACACGAGCAAGTGACAGATGGGCTTGGACGGCACAGCGGACCGGATTGAGGAAAAGAGAGAGGACGCCCTGTGGAAATGGTAGAGGGGTGAAGTACGCTTCACTCCTCTCTGAGCTAAGTACCTCTCTATGAATCTACAAGTTGACACACGTCATTGGAACTCATTGTGGCGCTGCTGTATGTGCTTGGGACAACTAGTTATTTTTGGCTTAAATAAGTTTGGTTTGCTGTGGCTTCATATTTGGAGTTGTTTTGAGTTTGGAGGAGTATTGTGTCACGGGGTGACGGGTGTGGGTCATCTCTCCTTCCCTTCACTCTGTATGAATGCACCCATCCAATTCCGTCCCTCACCTGGTGATTAGTGTAAATGTTTCCACCTGGGGTGATTGGCGCACCTGGGGTGAGCTGTGGGTTTTCCTGGCCACACAAGCTGCCATATATACAGGTGGAGAGTGGAGAGAAGGCAGAGCAAACCGGCAGAGCAAACCGGCACGAGCAAGTGACAGATGGGCTTGGACGGGACGGAGACAGGACAGCCAGGGCCATGAGTGGTACGAGAGCTGGTGACGAGGCGGTGCGTGGGACAGCACGGCGGACCGGATTGAGGAAAAGAGAGAGGACGCCCTGTGGAAATGGTAGAGGGGTGAAGTACGCTTCACTCCTCTCTGAGCTAAGTACCTCTCTATAAATCTACAAGTTGACACGGTTGACACACGTCATTGGAACTCATTGTGGTGTCTCTGGTGTCTCTTGACACCAGAGAGGCTGAATACCGCACTGAGTCAATGCGGTCTTAGCCTCTCTGGTGTCAACACTCTGTCTGATTTTGGATTTTTTTTTTTTTTTTCCAAAATCAGACTTGACACCAGAGAGGCTGAATACCGCACTGAGTCAATGCGGTCTTAGCCTCTCTGGTGTCAACACTCTGTCTGATTTTGGATTATTATTATTTTTTTCCAAAATCAGACTTGACACCAGAGAGGCTGAATACCGCACTGAGTCAATGCGGTCTTAGCCTCTCTGGTGTCAATGTCACGGGGTGACTGTGTGTGGGTGTGGGTCATCTCTCCTTCACTGCACTCTGTATGAATGCACCCATCCAATTCCCTCCCTCACCTGGTGATTAGTGTGAATGTTTCCACCTGGGGTGATTGGCGCACCTGGGGTGAGCTGTGGGTTTTCCTGGCCACACAAGCTGCCATATATACAGGTGGAGAGTGGAGAGAAGGGAGAGCAAACCGGCAGAGCACACCGGCAGAGCAAACGGACACGAGCAAGTGACAGATGGGCTTGGACGGCACAGCGGACCGGATTGAGGAAAAGAGAGAGGACGCCCTGTGGAAATGGTAGAGGGGTGAAGTACGCTTCACTCCTCTCCGAGCTAAGTACCTCTCTATAAATCTACAAGTTGACACACGTCATTGGAACTCATTGTGGCGCTGCTGTATGTGCTTGGGACAACTAGTTATTTTTGGCTTAAATAAGTTTGGTTTGCTGTGGCTTCATATTTGGAGTTGTTTTGAGTTTGGAGGAGTATTGTGTCACGGGGTGACGTGTGTGGGTGTGGGTCATCTCTCCTTCCCTTCACTCTGTATGAATGCACCCATCCAATTCCGTCCCTCACCTGGTGATTAGTGTAAATGTTTCCACCTGGGGTGATTGGCGCACCTGGGGTGAGCTGTGGGTTTTCCTGGCCACACAAGCTGCCATATATACAGGTGGAGAGTAGAGAGAAGGCAGAGCAAACCGGCAGAGCAAACGGACACGAGCAAGTGACAGATGGGCTTGGACGGAACAGCGGACCGGATTGAGGAAAAGAGAGAGGACGCCCTGTGGAAATGGTAGAGGGGTGAAGTACGCTTCACTCCTCTCTGAGCTAAGTACCTCTCTATAAATCTACAAGTTGACACGGTTGACACACGTCATTGGAACTCATTGTGGTGTCTCTGGTGTCTCTTGACACCAGAGAGGCTGAATACCGCACTGAGTCAATGCGGTCTTAGCCTCTCTGGTGTCAACACTCTGTCTGATTTTGGATTTTTTTTTTTTTTTTCCAAAATCAGACTTGACACCAGAGAGGCTGAATACCGCACTGAGTCAATGCGGTCTTAGCCTCTCTGGTGTCAACACTCTGTCTGATTTTGGATTATTATTATTTTTTTCCAAAATCAGACTTGACACCAGAGAGGCTGAATACCGCACTGAGTCAATGCGGTCTTAGCCTCTCTGGTGTCAATGTCACGGGGTGACTGTGTGTGGGTGTGGGTCATCTCTCCTTCACTGCACTCTGTATGAATGCACCCATCCAATTCCCTCCCTCACCTGGTGATTAGTGTGAATGTTTCCACCTGGGGTGATTGGCGCACCTGGGGTGAGCTGTGGGTTTTCCTGGCCACACAAGCTGCCATATATACAGGTGGAGAGTGGAGAGAAGGGAGAGCAAACCGGCAGAGCACACCGGCAGAGCAAACGGACACGAGCAAGTGACAGATGGGCTTGGACGGCACAGCGGACCGGATTGAGGAAAAGAGAGAGGACGCCCTGTGGAAATGGTAGAGGGGTGAAGTACGCTTCACTCCTCTCCGAGCTAAGTACCTCTCTATAAATCTACAAGTTGACACACGTCATTGGAACTCATTGTGGCGCTGCTGTATGTGCTTGGGACAACTAGTTATTTTTGGCTTAAATAAGTTTGGTTTGCTGTGGCTTCATATTTGGAGTTGTTTTGAGTTTGGAGGAGTATTGTGTCACGGGGTGACGTGTGTGGGTGTGGGTCATCTCTCCTTCCCTTCACTCTGTATGAATGCACCCATCCAATTCCGTCCCTCACCTGGTGATTAGTGTAAATGTTTCCACCTGGGGTGATTGGCGCACCTGGGGTGAGCTGTGGGTTTTCCTGGCCACACAAGCTGCCATATATACAGGTGGAGAGTGGAGAGAAGGCAGAGCAAACCGGCAGAGCAAACGGACACGAGCAAGTGACAGATGGGCTTGGACGGCACAGCGGACCGGATTGAGGAAAAGAGAGAGGACGCCCTGTGGAAATGGTAGAGGGGTGAAGTACGCTTCACTCCTCTCTGAGCTAAGTACCTCTCTATAAATCTACAAGTTGACACACGTCATTGGAACTCATTGTGGCGCTGCTGTATGTGCTTGGGACAACTAGTTATTTTTGGCTTAAATAAGTTTGGTTTGCTGTGGCTTCATATTTGGAGTTGTTTTGAGTTTGGAGGAGTATTGTGTCACGGGGTGACGGGTGTGGGTCATCTCTCCTTCCCTTCACTCTGTATGAATGCACCCATCCAATTCCGTCCCTCACCTGGTGATTAGTGTAAATGTTTCCACCTGGGGTGATTGGCGCACCTGGGGTGAGCTGTGGGTCTTCCTGGCCACACAAGCTGCCATATATACAGGTGGAGAGTGGAGAGAAGGCAGAGCAAACCGGCAGAGCAAACCGGCAGAGCAAACGGACACGAGCAAGTGACAGATGGGCTTGGACGGCACAGCGGACCGGATTGAGGAAAAGAGAGAGGACGCCCTGTGGAAATGGTAGAGGGGTGAAGTACGCTTCACTCCTCTCTGAGCTAAGTACCTCTCTATGAATCTACAAGTTGACACACGTCATTGGAACTCATTGTGGCGCTGCTGTATGTGCTTGGGACAACTAGTTATTTTTGGCTTAAATAAGTTTGGTTTGCTGTGGCTTCATATTTGGAGTTGTTTTGAGTTTGGAGGAGTATTGTGTCACGGGGTGACGGGTGTGGGTCATCTCTCCTTCCCTTCACTCTGTATGAATGCACCCATCCAATTCCGTCCCTCACCTGGTGATTAGTGTAAATGTTTCCACCTGGGGTGATTGGCGCACCTGGGGTGAGCTGTGGGTTTTCCTGGCCACACAAGCTGCCATATATACAGGTGGAGAGTGGAGAGAAGGCAGAGCAAACCGGCAGAGCAAACCGGCACGAGCAAGTGACAGATGGGCTTGGACGGGACGGAGACAGGACAGCCAGGGCCATGAGTGGTACGAGAGCTGGTGACGAGGCGGTGCGTGGGACAGCACGGCGGACCGGATTGAGGAAAAGAGAGAGGACGCCCTGTGGAAATGGTAGAGGGGTGAAGTACGCTTCACTCCTCTCTGAGCTAAGTACCTCTCTATAAATCTACAAGTTGACACGGTTGACACACGTCATTGGAACTCATTGTGGTGTCTCTGGTGTCTCTTGACACCAGAGAGGCTGAATACCGCACTGAGTCAATGCGGTCTTAGCCTCTCTGGTGTCAACACTCTGTCTGATTTTGGATTTTTTTTTTTTTTTTCCAAAATCAGACTTGACACCAGAGAGGCTGAATACCGCACTGAGTCAATGCGGTCTTAGCCTCTCTGGTGTCAACACTCTGTCTGATTTTGGATTATTATTATTTTTTTCCAAAATCAGACTTGACACCAGAGAGGCTGAATACCGCACTGAGTCAATGCGGTCTTAGCCTCTCTGGTGTCAATGTCACGGGGTGACTGTGTGTGGGTGTGGGTCATCTCTCCTTCACTGCACTCTGTATGAATGCACCCATCCAATTCCCTCCCTCACCTGGTGATTAGTGTGAATGTTTCCACCTGGGGTGATTGGCGCACCTGGGGTGAGCTGTGGGTTTTCCTGGCCACACAAGCTGCCATATATACAGGTGGAGAGTGGAGAGAAGGGAGAGCAAACCGGCAGAGCACACCGGCAGAGCAAACGGACACGAGCAAGTGACAGATGGGCTTGGACGGCACAGCGGACCGGATTGAGGAAAAGAGAGAGGACGCCCTGTGGAAATGGTAGAGGGGTGAAGTACGCTTCACTCCTCTCCGAGCTAAGTACCTCTCTATAAATCTACAAGTTGACACACGTCATTGGAACTCATTGTGGCGCTGCTGTATGTGCTTGGGACAACTAGTTATTTTTGGCTTAAATAAGTTTGGTTTGCTGTGGCTTCATATTTGGAGTTGTTTTGAGTTTGGAGGAGTATTGTGTCACGGGGTGACGTGTGTGGGTGTGGGTCATCTCTCCTTCCCTTCACTCTGTATGAATGCACCCATCCAATTCCGTCCCTCACCTGGTGATTAGTGTAAATGTTTCCACCTGGGGTGATTGGCGCACCTGGGGTGAGCTGTGGGTTTTCCTGGCCACACAAGCTGCCATATATACAGGTGGAGAGTAGAGAGAAGGCAGAGCAAACCGGCAGAGCAAACGGACACGAGCAAGTGACAGATGGGCTTGGACGGAACAGCGGACCGGATTGAGGAAAAGAGAGAGGACGCCCTGTGGAAATGGTAGAGGGGTGAAGTACGCTTCACTCCTCTCTGAGCTAAGTACCTCTCTATAAATCTACAAGTTGACACGGTTGACACACGTCATTGGAACTCATTGTGGTGTCTCTGGTGTCTCTTGACACCAGAGAGGCTGAATACCGCACTGAGTCAATGCGGTCTTAGCCTCTCTGGTGTCAACACTCTGTCTGATTTTGGATTTTTTTTTTTTTTTTCCAAAATCAGACTTGACACCAGAGAGGCTGAATACCGCACTGAGTCAATGCGGTCTTAGCCTCTCTGGTGTCAACACTCTGTCTGATTTTGGATTATTATTATTTTTTTCCAAAATCAGACTTGACACCAGAGAGGCTGAATACCGCACTGAGTCAATGCGGTCTTAGCCTCTCTGGTGTCAATGTCACGGGGTGACTGTGTGTGGGTGTGGGTCATCTCTCCTTCACTGCACTCTGTATGAATGCACCCATCCAATTCCCTCCCTCACCTGGTGATTAGTGTGAATGTTTCCACCTGGGGTGATTGGCGCACCTGGGGTGAGCTGTGGGTTTTCCTGGCCACACAAGCTGCCATATATACAGGTGGAGAGTGGAGAGAAGGGAGAGCAAACCGGCAGAGCACACCGGCAGAGCAAACGGACACGAGCAAGTGACAGATGGGCTTGGACGGCACAGCGGACCGGATTGAGGAAAAGAGAGAGGACGCCCTGTGGAAATGGTAGAGGGGTGAAGTACGCTTCACTCCTCTCCGAGCTAAGTACCTCTCTATAAATCTACAAGTTGACACACGTCATTGGAACTCATTGTGGCGCTGCTGTATGTGCTTGGGACAACTAGTTATTTTTGGCTTAAATAAGTTTGGTTTGCTGTGGCTTCATATTTGGAGTTGTTTTGAGTTTGGAGGAGTATTGTGTCACGGGGTGACGTGTGTGGGTGTGGGTCATCTCTCCTTCCCTTCACTCTGTATGAATGCACCCATCCAATTCCATCCCTCACCTGGTGATTAGTGTAAATGTTTCCACCTGGGGTGATTGGCGCACCTGGGGTGAGCTGTGGGTTTTCCTGGCCACACAAGCTGCCATATATACAGGTGGAGAGTGGAGAGAAGGCAGAGCAAACCGGCAGAGCAAACGGACACGAGCAAGTGACAGATGGGCTTGGACGGCACAGCGGACCGGATTGAGGAAAAGAGAGAGGACGCCCTGTGGAAATGGTAGAGGGGTGAAGTACGCTTCACTCCTCTCTGAGCTAAGTACCTCTCTATAAATCTACAAGTTGACACACGTCATTGGAACTCATTGTGGCGCTGCTGTATGTGCTTGGGACAACTAGTTATTTTTGGCTTAAATAAGTTTGGTTTGCTGTGGCTTCATATTTGGAGTTGTTTTGAGTTTGGAGGAGTATTGTGTCACGGGGTGACGGGTGTGGGTCATCTCTCCTTCCCTTCACTCTGTATGAATGCACCCATCCAATTCCGTCCCTCACCTGGTGATTAGTGTAAATGTTTCCACCTGGGGTGATTGGCGCACCTGGGGTGAGCTGTGGGTCTTCCTGGCCACACAAGCTGCCATATATACAGGTGGAGAGTGGAGAGAAGGCAGAGCAAACCGGCAGAGCAAACCGGCAGAGCAAACGGACACGAGCAAGTGACAGATGGGCTTGGACGGCACAGCGGACCGGATTGAGGAAAAGAGAGAGGACGCCCTGTGGAAATGGTAGAGGGGTGAAGTACGCTTCACTCCTCTCTGAGCTAAGTACCTCTCTATGAATCTACAAGTTGACACACGTCATTGGAACTCATTGTGGCGCTGCTGTATGTGCTTGGGACAACTAGTTATTTTTGGCTTAAATAAGTTTGGTTTGCTGTGGCTTCATATTTGGAGTTGTTTTGAGTTTGGAGGAGTATTGTGTCACGGGGTGACGGGTGTGGGTCATCTCTCCTTCCCTTCACTCTGTATGAATGCACCCATCCAATTCCGTCCCTCACCTGGTGATTAGTGTAAATGTTTCCACCTGGGGTGATTGGCGCACCTGGGGTGAGCTGTGGGTTTTCCTGGCCACACAAGCTGCCATATATACAGGTGGAGAGTGGAGAGAAGGCAGAGCAAACCGGCAGAGCAAACCGGCACGAGCAAGTGACAGATGGGCTTGGACGGGACGGAGACAGGACAGCCAGGGCCATGAGTGGTACGAGAGCTGGTGACGAGGCGGTGCGTGGGACAGCACGGCGGACCGGATTGAGGAAAAGAGAGAGGACGCCCTGTGGAAATGGTAGAGGGGTGAAGTACGCTTCACTCCTCTCTGAGCTAAGTACCTCTCTATAAATCTACAAGTTGACACGGTTGACACACGTCATTGGAACTCATTGTGGTGTCTCTGGTGTCTCTTGACACCAGAGAGGCTGAATACCGCACTGAGTCAATGCGGTCTTAGCCTCTCTGGTGTCAACACTCTGTCTGATTTTGGATTTTTTTTTTTTTTTTCCAAAATCAGACTTGACACCAGAGAGGCTGAATACCGCACTGAGTCAATGCGGTCTTAGCCTCTCTGGTGTCAACACTCTGTCTGATTTTGGATTATTATTATTTTTTTCCAAAATCAGACTTGACACCAGAGAGGCTGAATACCGCACTGAGTCAATGCGGTCTTAGCCTCTCTGGTGTCAATGTCACGGGGTGACTGTGTGTGGGTGTGGGTCATCTCTCCTTCACTGCACTCTGTATGAATGCACCCATCCAATTCCCTCCCTCACCTGGTGATTAGTGTGAATGTTTCCACCTGGGGTGATTGGCGCACCTGGGGTGAGCTGTGGGTTTTCCTGGCCACACAAGCTGCCATATATACAGGTGGAGAGTGGAGAGAAGGGAGAGCAAACCGGCAGAGCACACCGGCAGAGCAAACGGACACGAGCAAGTGACAGATGGGCTTGGACGGCACAGCGGACCGGATTGAGGAAAAGAGAGAGGACGCCCTGTGGAAATGGTAGAGGGGTGAAGTACGCTTCACTCCTCTCCGAGCTAAGTACCTCTCTATAAATCTACAAGTTGACACACGTCATTGGAACTCATTGTGGCGCTGCTGTATGTGCTTGGGACAACTAGTTATTTTTGGCTTAAATAAGTTTGGTTTGCTGTGGCTTCATATTTGGAGTTGTTTTGAGTTTGGAGGAGTATTGTGTCACGGGGTGACGTGTGTGGGTGTGGGTCATCTCTCCTTCCCTTCACTCTGTATGAATGCACCCATCCAATTCCGTCCCTCACCTGGTGATTAGTGTAAATGTTTCCACCTGGGGTGATTGGCGCACCTGGGGTGAGCTGTGGGTTTTCCTGGCCACACAAGCTGCCATATATACAGGTGGAGAGTAGAGAGAAGGCAGAGCAAACCGGCAGAGCAAACGGACACGAGCAAGTGACAGATGGGCTTGGACGGAACAGCGGACCGGATTGAGGAAAAGAGAGAGGACGCCCTGTGGAAATGGTAGAGGGGTGAAGTACGCTTCACTCCTCTCTGAGCTAAGTACCTCTCTATAAATCTACAAGTTGACACGGTTGACACACGTCATTGGAACTCATTGTGGTGTCTCTGGTGTCTCTTGACACCAGAGAGGCTGAATACCGCACTGAGTCAATGCGGTCTTAGCCTCTCTGGTGTCAACACTCTGTCTGATTTTGGATTTTTTTTTTTTTTTTTCCAAAATCAGACTTGACACCAGAGAGGCTGAATACCGCACTGAGTCAATGCGGTCTTAGCCTCTCTGGTGTCAACACTCTGTCTGATTTTGGATTATTATTATTTTTTTCCAAAATCAGACTTGACACCAGAGAGGCTGAATACCGCACTGAGTCAATGCGGTCTTAGCCTCTCTGGTGTCAATGTCACGGGGTGACTGTGTGTGGGTGTGGGTCATCTCTCCTTCACTGCACTCTGTATGAATGCACCCATCCAATTCCCTCCCTCACCTGGTGATTAGTGTGAATGTTTCCACCTGGGGTGATTGGCGCACCTGGGGTGAGCTGTGGGTTTTCCTGGCCACACAAGCTGCCATATATACAGGTGGAGAGTGGAGAGAAGGGAGAGCAAACCGGCAGAGCACACCGGCAGAGCAAACGGACACGAGCAAGTGACAGATGGGCTTGGACGGCACAGCGGACCGGATTGAGGAAAAGAGAGAGGACGCCCTGTGGAAATGGTAGAGGGGTGAAGTACGCTTCACTCCTCTCCGAGCTAAGTACCTCTCTATAAATCTACAAGTTGACACACGTCATTGGAACTCATTGTGGCGCTGCTGTATGTGCTTGGGACAACTAGTTATTTTTGGCTTAAATAAGTTTGGTTTGCTGTGGCTTCATATTTGGAGTTGTTTTGAGTTTGGAGGAGTATTGTGTCACGGGGTGACGTGTGTGGGTGTGGGTCATCTCTCCTTCCCTTCACTCTGTATGAATGCACCCATCCAATTCCGTCCCTCACCTGGTGATTAGTGTAAATGTTTCCACCTGGGGTGATTGGCGCACCTGGGGTGAGCTGTGGGTTTTCCTGGCCACACAAGCTGCCATATATACAGGTGGAGAGTGGAGAGAAGGCAGAGCAAACCGGCAGAGCAAACGGACACGAGCAAGTGACAGATGGGCTTGGACGGCACAGCGGACCGGATTGAGGAAAAGAGAGAGGACGCCCTGTGGAAATGGTAGAGGGGTGAAGTACGCTTCACTCCTCTCTGAGCTAAGTACCTCTCTATAAATCTACAAGTTGACACACGTCATTGGAACTCATTGTGGCGCTGCTGTATGTGCTTGGGACAACTAGTTATTTTTGGCTTAAATAAGTTTGGTTTGCTGTGGCTTCATATTTGGAGTTGTTTTGAGTTTGGAGGAGTATTGTGTCACGGGGTGACGGGTGTGGGTCATCTCTCCTTCCCTTCACTCTGTATGAATGCACCCATCCAATTCCGTCCCTCACCTGGTGATTAGTGTAAATGTTTCCACCTGGGGTGATTGGCGCACCTGGGGTGAGCTGTGGGTCTTCCTGGCCACACAAGCTGCCATATATACAGGTGGAGAGTGGAGAGAAGGCAGAGCAAACCGGCAGAGCAAACCGGCAGAGCAAACGGACACGAGCAAGTGACAGATGGGCTTGGACGGCACAGCGGACCGGATTGAGGAAAAGAGAGAGGACGCCCTGTGGAAATGGTAGAGGGGTGAAGTACGCTTCACTCCTCTCTGAGCTAAGTACCTCTCTATGAATCTACAAGTTGACACACGTCATTGGAACTCATTGTGGCGCTGCTGTATGTGCTTGGGACAACTAGTTATTTTTGGCTTAAATAAGTTTGGTTTGCTGTGGCTTCATATTTGGAGTTGTTTTGAGTTTGGAGGAGTATTGTGTCACGGGGTGACGGGTGTGGGTCATCTCTCCTTCCCTTCACTCTGTATGAATGCACCCATCCAATTCCGTCCCTCACCTGGTGATTAGTGTAAATGTTTCCACCTGGGGTGATTGGCGCACCTGGGGTGAGCTGTGGGTTTTCCTGGCCACACAAGCTGCCATATATACAGGTGGAGAGTGGAGAGAAGGCAGAGCAAACCGGCAGAGCAAACCGGCACGAGCAAGTGACAGATGGGCTTGGACGGGACGGAGACAGGACAGCCAGGGCCATGAGTGGTACGAGAGCTGGTGACGAGGCGGTGCGTGGGACAGCACGGCGGACCGGATTGAGGAAAAGAGAGAGGACGCCCTGTGGAAATGGTAGAGGGGTGAAGTACGCTTCACTCCTCTCTGAGCTAAGTACCTCTCTATAAATCTACAAGTTGACACGGTTGACACACGTCATTGGAACTCATTGTGGTGTCTCTGGTGTCTCTTGACACCAGAGAGGCTGAATACCGCACTGAGTCAATGCGGTCTTAGCCTCTCTGGTGTCAACACTCTGTCTGATTTTGGATTTTTTTTTTTTTTTTTCCAAAATCAGACTTGACACCAGAGAGGCTGAATACCGCACTGAGTCAATGCGGTCTTAGCCTCTCTGGTGTCAACACTCTGTCTGATTTTGGATTATTATTATTTTTTTCCAAAATCAGACTTGACACCAGAGAGGCTGAATACCGCACTGAGTCAATGCGGTCTTAGCCTCTCTGGTGTCAATGTCACGGGGTGACTGTGTGTGGGTGTGGGTCATCTCTCCTTCACTGCACTCTGTATGAATGCACCCATCCAATTCCCTCCCTCACCTGGTGATTAGTGTGAATGTTTCCACCTGGGGTGATTGGCGCACCTGGGGTGAGCTGTGGGTTTTCCTGGCCACACAAGCTGCCATATATACAGGTGGAGAGTGGAGAGAAGGGAGAGCAAACCGGCAGAGCACACCGGCAGAGCAAACGGACACGAGCAAGTGACAGATGGGCTTGGACGGCACAGCGGACCGGATTGAGGAAAAGAGAGAGGACGCCCTGTGGAAATGGTAGAGGGGTGAAGTACGCTTCACTCCTCTCCGAGCTAAGTACCTCTCTATAAATCTACAAGTTGACACACGTCATTGGAACTCATTGTGGCGCTGCTGTATGTGCTTGGGACAACTAGTTATTTTTGGCTTAAATAAGTTTGGTTTGCTGTGGCTTCATATTTGGAGTTGTTTTGAGTTTGGAGGAGTATTGTGTCACGGGGTGACGTGTGTGGGTGTGGGTCATCTCTCCTTCCCTTCACTCTGTATGAATGCACCCATCCAATTCCGTCCCTCACCTGGTGATTAGTGTAAATGTTTCCACCTGGGGTGATTGGCGCACCTGGGGTGAGCTGTGGGTTTTCCTGGCCACACAAGCTGCCATATATACAGGTGGAGAGTAGAGAGAAGGCAGAGCAAACCGGCAGAGCAAACGGACACGAGCAAGTGACAGATGGGCTTGGACGGAACAGCGGACCGGATTGAGGAAAAGAGAGAGGACGCCCTGTGGAAATGGTAGAGGGGTGAAGTACGCTTCACTCCTCTCTGAGCTAAGTACCTCTCTATAAATCTACAAGTTGACACGGTTGACACACGTCATTGGAACTCATTGTGGTGTCTCTGGTGTCTCTTGACACCAGAGAGGCTGAATACCGCACTGAGTCAATGCGGTCTTAGCCTCTCTGGTGTCAACACTCTGTCTGATTTTGGATTTTTTTTTTTTTTTTCCAAAATCAGACTTGACACCAGAGAGGCTGAATACCGCACTGAGTCAATGCGGTCTTAGCCTCTCTGGTGTCAACACTCTGTCTGATTTTGGATTATTATTATTTTTTTCCAAAATCAGACTTGACACCAGAGAGGCTGAATACCGCACTGAGTCAATGCGGTCTTAGCCTCTCTGGTGTCAATGTCACGGGGTGACTGTGTGTGGGTGTGGGTCATCTCTCCTTCACTGCACTCTGTATGAATGCACCCATCCAATTCCCTCCCTCACCTGGTGATTAGTGTGAATGTTTCCACCTGGGGTGATTGGCGCACCTGGGGTGAGCTGTGGGTTTTCCTGGCCACACAAGCTGCCATATATACAGGTGGAGAGTGGAGAGAAGGGAGAGCAAACCGGCAGAGCACACCGGCAGAGCAAACGGACACGAGCAAGTGACAGATGGGCTTGGACGGCACAGCGGACCGGATTGAGGAAAAGAGAGAGGACGCCCTGTGGAAATGGTAGAGGGGTGAAGTACGCTTCACTCCTCTCCGAGCTAAGTACCTCTCTATAAATCTACAAGTTGACACACGTCATTGGAACTCATTGTGGCGCTGCTGTATGTGCTTGGGACAACTAGTTATTTTTGGCTTAAATAAGTTTGGTTTGCTGTGGCTTCATATTTGGAGTTGTTTTGAGTTTGGAGGAGTATTGTGTCACGGGGTGACGTGTGTGGGTGTGGGTCATCTCTCCTTCCCTTCACTCTGTATGAATGCACCCATCCAATTCCGTCCCTCACCTGGTGATTAGTGTAAATGTTTCCACCTGGGGTGATTGGCGCACCTGGGGTGAGCTGTGGGTTTTCCTGGCCACACAAGCTGCCATATATACAGGTGGAGAGTAGAGAGAAGGCAGAGCAAACCGGCAGAGCAAACGGACACGAGCAAGTGACAGATGGGCTTGGACGGCACAGCGGACCGGATTGAGGAAAAGAGAGAGGACGCCCTGTGGAAATGGTAGAGGGGTGAAGTACGCTTCACTCCTCTCTGAGCTAAGTACCTCTCTATAAATCTACAAGTTGACACACGTCATTGGAACTCATTGTGGCGGTGCTGTATGTGCTTGGGACAACTAGTTATTTTTGGCTTAAATAAGTTTGGTTTGCTGTGGCTTCATATTTGGAGTTGTTTTGAGTTTGGAGGAGTATTGTGTCACGGGGTGACGTGTGTGGGTGTGGGTCATCTCTCCTTCCCTTCACTCTGTATGAATGCACCCATCCAATTCCGTCCCTCACCTGGTGATTAGTGTAAATGTTTCCACCTGGGGTGATTGGCGCACCTGGGGTGAGCTGTGGGTTTTCCTGGCCACACAAGCTGCCATATATACAGGTGGAGAGTGGAGAGAAGGCAGAGCAAACCGGCAGAGCAAACGGACACGAGCAAGTGACAGATGGGCTTGGACGGCACAGCGGACCGGATTGAGGAAAAGAGAGAGGACGCCCTGTGGAAATGGTAGAGGGGTGAAGTACGCTTCACTCCTCTCTGAGCTAAGTACCTCTCTATAAATCTACAAGTTGACACACGTCATTGGAACTCATTGTGGCGCTGCTGTATGTGCTTGGGACAACTAGTTATTTTTGGCTTAAATAAGTTTGGTTTGCTGTGGCTTCATATTTGGAGTTGTTTTGAGTTTGGAGGAGTATTGTGTCACGGGGTGACGGGTGTGGGTCATCTCTCCTTCCCTTCACTCTGTATGAATGCACCCATCCAATTCCGTCCCTCACCTGGTGATTAGTGTAAATGTTTCCACCTGGGGTGATTGGCGCACCTGGGGTGAGCTGTGGGTCTTCCTGGCCACACAAGCTGCCATATATACAGGTGGAGAGTGGAGAGAAGGCAGAGCAAACCGGCAGAGCAAACCGGCAGAGCAAACGGACACGAGCAAGTGACAGATGGGCTTGGACGGCACAGCGGACCGGATTGAGGAAAAGAGAGAGGACGCCCTGTGGAAATGGTAGAGGGGTGAAGTACGCTTCACTCCTCTCTGAGCTAAGTACCTCTCTATGAATCTACAAGTTGACACACGTCATTGGAACTCATTGTGGCGCTGCTGTATGTGCTTGGGACAACTAGTTATTTTTGGCTTAAATAAGTTTGGTTTGCTGTGGCTTCATATTTGGAGTTGTTTTGAGTTTGGAGGAGTATTGTGTCACGGGGTGACGGGTGTGGGTCATCTCTCCTTCCCTTCACTCTGTATGAATGCACCCATCCAATTCCGTCCCTCACCTGGTGATTAGTGTAAATGTTTCCACCTGGGGTGATTGGCGCACCTGGGGTGAGCTGTGGGTTTTCCTGGCCACACAAGCTGCCATATATACAGGTGGAGAGTGGAGAGAAGGCAGAGCAAACCGGCAGAGCAAACCGGCACGAGCAAGTGACAGATGGGCTTGGACGGGACGGAGACAGGACAGCCAGGGCCATGAGTGGTACGAGAGCTGGTGACGAGGCGGTGCGTGGGACAGCACGGCGGACCGGATTGAGGAAAAGAGAGAGGACGCCCTGTGGAAATGGTAGAGGGGTGAAGTACGCTTCACTCCTCTCTGAGCTAAGTACCTCTCTATAAATCTACAAGTTGACACGGTTGACACACGTCATTGGAACTCATTGTGGTGTCTCTGGTGTCTCTTGACACCAGAGAGGCTGAATACCGCACTGAGTCAATGCGGTCTTAGCCTCTCTGGTGTCAACACTCTGTCTGATTTTGGATTTTTTTTTTTTTTTTTCCAAAATCAGACTTGACACCAGAGAGGCTGAATACCGCACTGAGTCAATGCGGTCTTAGCATCTCTGGTGTCAACACTCTGTCTGATTTTGGATTATTATTATTTTTTTCCAAAATCAGACTTGACACCAGAGAGGCTGAATACCGCACTGAGTCAATGCGGTCTTAGCCTCTCTGGTGTCAATGTCACGGGGTGACTGTGTGTGGGTGTGGGTCATCTCTCCTTCACTGCACTCTGTATGAATGCACCTATCCAATTCCCTCCCTCACCTGGTGATTAGTGTGAATGTTTCCACCTGGGGTGATTGGCGCACCTGGGGTGAGCTGTGGGTTTTCCTGGCCACACAAGCTGCCATATATACAGGTGGAGAGTGGAGAGAAGGGAGAGCAAACCGGCAGAGCACACCGGCAGAGCAAACGGACACGAGCAAGTGACAGATGGGCTTGGACGGCACAGCGGACCGGATTGAGGAAAAGAGAGAGGACGCCCTGTGGAAATGGTAGAGGGGTGAAGTACGCTTCACTCCTCTCCGAGCTAAGTACCTCTCTATAAATCTACAAGTTGACACACGTCATTGGAACTCATTGTGGCGCTGCTGGATGTGCTTGGGACAACTAGTTATTTTTGGCTTAAATAAGTTTGGTTTGCTGTGGCTTCATATTTGGAGTTGTTTTGAGTTTGGAGGAGTATTGTGTCACGGGGTGACGTGTGTGGGTGTGGGTCATCTCTCCTTCCCTTCACTCTGTATGAATGCACCCATCCAATTCCGTCCCTCACCTGGTGATTAGTGTAAATGTTTCCACCTGGGGTGATTGGCGCACCTGGGGTGAGCTGTGGGTTTTCCTGGCCACACAAGCTGCCATATATACAGGTGGAGAGTAGAGAGAAGGCAGAGCAAACCGGCAGAGCAAACGGACACGAGCAAGTGACAGATGGGCTTGGACGGAACAGCGGACCGGATTGAGGAAAAGAGAGAGGACGCCCTGTGGAAATGGTAGAGGGGTGAAGTACGCTTCACTCCTCTCTGAGCTAAGTACCTCTCTATAAATCTACAAGTTGACACGGTTGACACACGTCATTGGAACTCATTGTGGTGTCTCTGGTGTCTCTTGACACCAGAGAGGCTGAATACCGCACTGAGTCAATGCGGTCTTAGCCTCTCTGGTGTCAACACTCTGTCTGATTTTGGATTTTTTTTTTTTTTTTCCAAAATCAGACTTGACACCAGAGAGGCTGAATACCGCACTGAGTCAATGCGGTCTTAGCCTCTCTGGTGTCAACACTCTGTCTGATTTTGGATTATTATTATTTTTTTCCAAAATCAGACTTGACACCAGAGAGGCTGAATACCGCACTGAGTCAATGCGGTCTTAGCCTCTCTGGTGTCAATGTCACGGGGTGACTGTGTGTGGGTGTGGGTCATCTCTCCTTCACTGCACTCTGTATGAATGCACCCATCCAATTCCCTCCCTCACCTGGTGATTAGTGTGAATGTTTCCACCTGGGGTGATTGGCGCACCTGGGGTGAGCTGTGGGTTTTCCTGGCCACACAAGCTGCCATATATACAGGTGGAGAGTGGAGAGAAGGGAGAGCAAACCGGCAGAGCACACCGGCAGAGCAAACGGACACGAGCAAGTGACAGATGGGCTTGGACGGCACAGCGGACCGGATTGAGGAAAAGAGAGAGGACGCCCTGTGGAAATGGTAGAGGGGTGAAGTACGCTTCACTCCTCTCCGAGCGAAGTACCTCTCTATAAATCTACAAGTTGACACACGTCATTGGAACTCATTGTGGCGCTGCTGTATGTGCTTGGGACAACTAGTTATTTTTGGCTTAAATAAGTTTGGTTTGCTGTGGCTTCATATTTGGAGTTGTTTTGAGTTTGGAGGAGTATTGTGTCACGGGGTGACGTGTGTGGGTGTGGGTCATCTCTCCTTCCCTTCACTCTGTATGAATGCACCCATCCAATTCCGTCCCTCACCTGGTGATTAGTGTAAATGTTTCCACCTGGGGTGATTGGCGCACCTGGGGTGAGCTGTGGGTTTTCCTGGCCACACAAGCTGCCATATATACAGGTGGAGAGTGGAGAGAAGGCAGAGCAAACCGGCAGAGCAAACGGACACGAGCAAGTGACAGATGGGCTTGGACGGCACAGCGGACCGGATTGAGGAAAAGAGAGAGGACGCCCTGTGGAAATGGTAGAGGGGTGAAGTACGCTTCACTCCTCTCTGAGCTAAGTACCTCTCTATAAATCTACAAGTTGACACACGTCATTGGAACTCATTGTGGCGCTGCTGTATGTGCTTGGGACAACTAGTTATTTTTGGCTTAAATAAGTTTGGTTTGCTGTGGCTTCATATTTGGAGTTGTTTTGAGTTTGGAGGAGTATTGTGTCACGGGGTGACGGGTGTGGGTCATCTCTCCTTCCCTTCACTCTGTATGAATGCACCCATCCAATTCCGTCCCTCACCTGGTGATTAGTGTAAATGTTTCCACCTGGGGTGATTGGCGCACCTGGGGTGAGCTGTGGGTCTTCCTGGCCACACAAGCTGCCATATATACAGGTGGAGAGTGGAGAGAAGGCAGAGCAAACCGGCAGAGCAAACCGGCAGAGCAAACGGACACGAGCAAGTGACAGATGGGCTTGGACGGCACAGCGGACCGGATTGAGGAAAAGAGAGAGGACGCCCTGTGGAAATGGTAGAGGGGTGAAGTACGCTTCACTCCTCTCTGAGCTAAGTACCTCTCTATGAATCTACAAGTTGACACACGTCATTGGAACTCATTGTGGCGCTGCTGTATGTGCTTGGGACAACTAGTTATTTTTGGCTTAAATAAGTTTGGTTTGCTGTGGCTTCATATTTGGAGTTGTTTTGAGTTTGGAGGAGTATTGTGTCACGGGGTGACGGGTGTGGGTCATCTCTCCTTCCCTTCACTCTGTATGAATGCACCCATCCAATTCCGTCCCTCACCTGGTGATTAGTGTAAATGTTTCCACCTGGGGTGATTGGCGCACCTGGGGTGAGCTGTGGGTTTTCCTGGCCACACAAGCTGCCATATATACAGGTGGAGAGTGGAGAGAAGGCAGAGCAAACCGGCAGAGCAAACCGGCACGAGCAAGTGACAGATGGGCTTGGACGGGACGGAGACAGGACAGCCAGGGCCATGAGTGGTACGAGAGCTGGTGACGAGGCGGTGCGTGGGACAGCACGGCGGACCGGATTGAGGAAAAGAGAGAGGACGCCCTGTGGAAATGGTAGAGGGGTGAAGTACGCTTCACTCCTCTCTGAGCTAAGTACCTCTCTATAAATCTACAAGTTGACACGGTTGACACACGTCATTGGAACTCATTGTGGTGTCTCTGGTGTCTCTTGACACCAGAGAGGCTGAATACCGCACTGAGTCAATGCGGTCTTAGCCTCTCTGGTGTCAACACTCTGTCTGATTTTGGATTTTTTTTTTTTTTTTCCAAAATCAGACTTGACACCAGAGAGGCTGAATACCGCACTGAGTCAATGCGGTCTTAGCCTCTCTGGTGTCAACACTCTGTCTGATTTTGGATTATTATTATTTTTTTCCAAAATCAGACTTGACACCAGAGAGGCTGAATACCGCACTGAGTCAATGCGGTCTTAGCCTCTCTGGTGTCAATGTCACGGGGTGACTGTGTGTGGGTGTGGGTCATCTCTCCTTCACTGCACTCTGTATGAATGCACCCATCCAATTCCCTCCCTCACCTGGTGATTAGTGTGAATGTTTCCACCTGGGGTGATTGGCGCACCTGGGGTGAGCTGTGGGTTTTCCTGGCCACACAAGCTGCCATATATACAGGTGGAGAGTGGAGAGAAGGGAGAGCAAACCGGCAGAGCACACCGGCAGAGCAAACGGACACGAGCAAGTGACAGATGGGCTTGGACGGCACAGCGGACCGGATTGAGGAAAAGAGAGAGGACGCCCTGTGGAAATGGTAGAGGGGTGAAGTACGCTTCACTCCTCTCTGAGCTAAGTACCTCTCTATAAATCTACAAGTTGACACACGTCATTGGAACTCATTGTGGCGCTGCTGTATGTGCTTGGGACAACTAGTTATTTTTGGCTTAAATAAGTTTGGTTTGCTGTGGCTTCATATTTGGAGTTGTTTTGAGTTTGGAGGAGTATTGTGTCACGGGGTGACGTGTGTGGGTGTGGGTCATCTCTCCTTCCCTTCACTCTGTATGAATGCACCCATCCAATTCCGTCCCTCACCTGGTGATTAGTGTAAATGTTTCCACCTGGGGTGATTGGCGCACCTGGGGTGAGCTGTGGGTTTTCCTGGCCACACAAGCTGCCATATATACAGGTGGAGAGTGGAGAGAAGGCAGAGCAAACCGGCAGAGCAAACGGACACGAGCAAGTGACAGATGGGCTTGGACGGCACAGCGGACCGGATTGAGGAAAAGAGAGAGGACGCCCTGTGGAAATGGTAGAGGGGTGAAGTACGCTTCACTCCTCTCTGAGCTAAGTACCTCTCTATGAATCTACAAGTTGACACACGTCATTGGAACTCATTGTGGCGCTGCTGTATGTGCTTGGGACAACTAGTTATTTTTGGCTTAAATAAGTTTGGTTTGCTGTGGCTTCATATTTGGAGTTGTTTTGAGTTTGGAGGAGTATTGTGTCACGGGGTGACGGGTGTGGGTCATCTCTCCTTCCCTTCACTCTGTATGAATGCACCCATCCAATTCCGTCCCTCACCTGGTGATTAGTGTAAATGTTTCCACCTGGGGTGATTGGCGCACCTGGGGTGAGCTGTGGGTTTTCCTGGCCACACAAGCTGCCATATATACAGGTGGAGAGTGGAGAGAAGGCAGAGCAAACCGGCAGAGCAAACCGGCACGAGCAAGTGACAGATGGGCTTGGACGGGACGGAGACAGGACAGCCAGGGCCATGAGTGGTACGAGAGCTGGTGACGAGGCGGTGCGTGGGACAGCACGGCGGACCGGATTGAGGAAAAGAGAGAGGACGCCCTGTGGAAATGGTAGAGGGGTGAAGTACGCTTCACTCCTCTCTGAGCTAAGTACCTCTCTATAAATCTACAAGTTGACACGGTTGACACACGTCATTGGAACTCATTGTGGTGTCTCTGGTGTCTCTTGACACCAGAGAGGCTGAATACCGCACTGAGTCAATGCGGTCTTAGCCTCTCTGGTGTCAACACTCTGTCTGATTTTGGATTTTTTTTTTTTTTTTCCAAAATCAGACTTGACACCAGAGAGGCTGAATACCGCACTGAGTCAATGCGGTCTTAGCCTCTCTGGTGTCAACACTCTGTCTGATTTTGGATTATTATTATTTTTTTCCAAAATCAGACTTGACACCAGAGAGGCTGAATACCGCACTGAGTCAATGCGGTCTTAGCCTCTCTGGTGTCAATGTCACGGGGTGACTGTGTGTGGGTGTGGGTCATCTCTCCTTCACTGCACTCTGTATGAATGCACCCATCCAATTCCCTCCCTCACCTGGTGATTAGTGTGAATGTTTCCACCTGGGGTGATTGGCGCACCTGGGGTGAGCTGTGGGTTTTCCTGGCCACACAAGCTGCCATATATACAGGTGGAGAGTGGAGAGAAGGGAGAGCAAACCGGCAGAGCACACCGGCAGAGCAAACGGACACGAGCAAGTGACAGATGGGCTTGGACGGCACAGCGGACCGGATTGAGGAAAAGAGAGAGGACGCCCTGTGGAAATGGTAGAGGGGTGAAGTACGCTTCACTCCTCTCTGAGCTAAGTACCTCTCTATAAATCTACAAGTTGACACACGTCATTGGAACTCATTGTGGCGCTGCTGTATGTGCTTGGGACAACTAGTTATTTTTGGCTTAAATAAGTTTGGTTTGCTGTGGCTTCATATTTGGAGTTGTTTTGAGTTTGGAGGAGTATTGTGTCACGGGGTGACGTGTGTGGGTGTGGGTCATCTCTCCTTCCCTTCACTCTGTATGAATGCACCCATCCAATTCCGTCCCTCACCTGGTGATTAGTGTAAATGTTTCCACCTGGGGTGATTGGCGCACCTGGGGTGAGCTGTGGGTTTTCCTGGCCACACAAGCTGCCATATATACAGGTGGAGAGTGGAGAGAAGGCAGAGCAAACCGGCAGAGCAAACGGACACGAGCAAGTGACAGATGGGCTTGGACGGCACAGCGGACCGGATTGAGGAAAAGAGAGAGGACGCCCTGTGGAAATGGTAGAGGGGTGAAGTACGCTTCACTCCTCTCTGAGCTAAGTACCTCTCTATGAATCTACAAGTTGACACACGTCATTGGAACTCATTGTGGCGCTGCTGTATGTGCTTGGGACAACTAGTTATTTTTGGCTTAAATAAGTTTGGTTTGCTGTGGCTTCATATTTGGAGTTGTTTTGAGTTTGGAGGAGTATTGTGTCACGGGGTGACGGGTGTGGGTCATCTCTCCTTCCCTTCACTCTGTATGAATGCACCCATCCAATTCCGTCCCTCACCTGGTGATTAGTGTAAATGTTTCCACCTGGGGTGATTGGCGCACCTGGGGTGAGCTGTGGGTCTTCCTGGCCACACAAGCTGCCATATATACAGGTGGAGAGTGGAGAGAAGGCAGAGCAAACCGGCAGAGCACACCGGCAGAGCAAACGGACACGAGCAAGTGACAGATGGGCTTGGACGGCACAGCGGACCGGATTGAGGAAAAGAGAGAGGACGCCCTGTGGAAATGGTAGAGGGGTGAAGTACGCTTCACTCCTCTCTGAGCTAAGTACCTCTCTATAAATCTACAAGTTGACACACGTCATTGGAACTCATTGTGGCGCTGCTGTATGTGCTTGGGACAACTAGTTATTTTTGGCTTAAATAAGTTTGGTTTGCTGTGGCTTCATATTTGGAGTTGTTTTGAGTTTGGAGGAGTATTGTGTCACGGGGTGACGTGTGTGGGTGTGGGTCATCTCTCCTTCCCTTCACTCTGTATGAATGCACCCATCCAATTCCGTCCCTCACCTGGTGATTAGTGTAAATGTTTCCACCTGGGGTGATTGGCGCACCTGGGGTGAGCTGTGGGTTTTCCTGGCCACACAAGCTGCCATATATACAGGTGGAGAGTGGAGAGAAGGCAGAGCAAACCGGCAGAGCAAACGGACACGAGCAAGTGACAGATGGGCTTGGACGGCACAGCGGACCGGATTGAGGAAAAGAGAGAGGACGCCCTGTGGAAATGGTAGAGGGGTGAAGTACGCTTCACTCCTCTCTGAGCTAAGTACCTCTCTATGAATCTACAAGTTGACACACGTCATTGGAACTCATTGTGGCGCTGCTGTATGTGCTTGGGACAACTAGTTATTTTTGGCTTAAATAAGTTTGGTTTGCTGTGGCTTCATATTTGGAGTTGTTTTGAGTTTGGAGGAGTATTGTGTCACGGGGTGACGGGTGTGGGTCATCTCTCCTTCCCTTCACTCTGTATGAATGCACCCATCCAATTCCGTCCCTCACCTGGTGATTAGTGTAAATGTTTCCACCTGGGGTGATTGGCGCACCTGGGGTGAGCTGTGGGTTTTCCTGGCCACACAAGCTGCCATATATACAGGTGGAGAGTGGAGAGAAGGCAGAGCAAACCGGCAGAGCAAACCGGCACGAGCAAGTGACAGATGGGCTTGGACGGGACGGAGACAGGACAGCCAGGGCCATGAGTGGTACGAGAGCTGGTGACGAGGCGGTGCGTGGGACAGCACGGCGGACCGGATTGAGGAAAAGAGAGAGGACGCCCTGTGGAAATGGTAGAGGGGTGAAGTACGCTTCACTCCTCTCTGAGCTAAGTACCTCTCTATAAATCTACAAGTTGACACGGTTGACACACGTCATTGGAACTCATTGTGGTGTCTCTGGTGTCTCTTGACACCAGAGAGGCTGAATACCGCACTGAGTCAATGCGGTCTTAGCCTCTCTGGTGTCAACACTCTGTCTGATTTTGGATTTTTTTTTTTTTTTTCCAAAATCAGACTTGACACCAGAGAGGCTGAATACCGCACTGAGTCAATGCGGTCTTAGCCTCTCTGGTGTCAACACTCTGTCTGATTTTGGATTATTATTATTTTTTTCCAAAATCAGACTTGACACCAGAGAGGCTGAATACCGCACTGAGTCAATGCGGTCTTAGCCTCTCTGGTGTCAATGTCACGGGGTGACTGTGTGTGGGTGTGGGTCATCTCTCCTTCACTGCACTCTGTATGAATGCACCCATCCAATTCCCTCCCTCACCTGGTGATTAGTGTGAATGTTTCCACCTGGGGTGATTGGCGCACCTGGGGTGAGCTGTGGGTTTTCCTGGCCACACAAGCTGCCATATATACAGGTGGAGAGTGGAGAGAAGGGAGAGCAAACCGGCAGAGCACACCGGCAGAGCAAACGGACACGAGCAAGTGACAGATGGGCTTGGACGGCACAGCGGACCGGATTGAGGAAAAGAGAGAGGACGCCCTGTGGAAATGGTAGAGGGGTGAAGTACGCTTCACTCCTCTCTGAGCTAAGTACCTCTCTATAAATCTACAAGTTGACACACGTCATTGGAACTCATTGTGGCGCTGCTGTATGTGCTTGGGACAACTAGTTATTTTTGGCTTAAATAAGTTTGGTTTGCTGTGGCTTCATATTTGGAGTTGTTTTGAGTTTGGAGGAGTATTGTGTCACGGGGTGACGTGTGTGGGTGTGGGTCATCTCTCCTTCCCTTCACTCTGTATGAATGCACCCATCCAATTCCGTCCCTCACCTGGTGATTAGTGTAAATGTTTCCACCTGGGGTGATTGGCGCACCTGGGGTGAGCTGTGGGTTTTCCTGGCCACACAAGCTGCCATATATACAGGTGGAGAGTGGAGAGAAGGCAGAGCAAACCGGCAGAGCAAACGGACACGAGCAAGTGACAGATGGGCTTGGACGGCACAGCGGACCGGATTGAGGAAAAGAGAGAGGACGCCCTGTGGAAATGGTAGAGGGGTGAAGTACGCTTCACTCCTCTCTGAGCTAAGTACCTCTCTATGAATCTACAAGTTGACACACGTCATTGGAACTCATTGTGGCGCTGCTGTATGTGCTTGGGACAACTAGTTATTTTTGGCTTAAATAAGTTTGGTTTGCTGTGGCTTCATATTTGGAGTTGTTTTGAGTTTGGAGGAGTATTGTGTCACGGGGTGACGGGTGTGGGTCATCTCTCCTTCCCTTCACTCTGTATGAATGCACCCATCCAATTCCGTCCCTCACCTGGTGATTAGTGTAAATGTTTCCACCTGGGGTGATTGGCGCACCTGGGGTGAGCTGTGGGTTTTCCTGGCCACACAAGCTGCCATATATACAGGTGGAGAGTGGAGAGAAGGCAGAGCAAACCGGCAGAGCAAACCGGCACGAGCAAGTGACAGATGGGCTTGGACGGGACGGAGACAGGACAGCCAGGGCCATGAGTGGTACGAGAGCTGGTGACGAGGCGGTGCGTGGGACAGCACGGCGGACCGGATTGAGGAAAAGAGAGAGGACGCCCTGTGGAAATGGTAGAGGGGTGAAGTACGCTTCACTCCTCTCTGAGCTAAGTACCTCTCTATAAATCTACAAGTTGACACGGTTGACACACGTCATTGGAACTCATTGTGGTGTCTCTGGTGTCTCTTGACACCAGAGAGGCTGAATACCGCACTGAGTCAATGCGGTCTTAGCCTCTCTGGTGTCAACACTCTGTCTGATTTTGGATTTTTTTTTTTTTTTCCAAAATCAGACTTGACACCAGAGAGGCTGAATACCGCACTGAGTCAATGCGGTCTTAGCCTCTCTGGTGTCAACACTCTGTCTGATTTTGGATTATTATTATTTTTTTCCAAAATCAGACTTGACACCAGAGAGGCTGAATACCGCACTGAGTCAATGCGGTCTTAGCCTCTCTGGTGTCAATGTCACGGGGTGACTGTGTGTGGGTGTGGGTCATCTCTCCTTCACTGCACTCTGTATGAATGCACCCATCCAATTCCCTCCCTCACCTGGTGATTAGTGTGAATGTTTCCACCTGGGGTGATTGGCGCACCTGGGGTGAGCTGTGGGTTTTCCTGGCCACACAAGCTGCCATATATACAGGTGGAGAGTGGAGAGAAGGGAGAGCAAACCGGCAGAGCACACCGGCAGAGCAAACGGACACGAGCAAGTGACAGATGGGCTTGGACGGCACAGCGGACCGGATTGAGGAAAAGAGAGAGGACGCCCTGTGGAAATGGTAGAGGGGTGAAGTACGCTTCACTCCTCTCTGAGCTAAGTACCTCTCTATAAATCTACAAGTTGACACACGTCATTGGAACTCATTGTGGCGCTGCTGTATGTGCTTGGGACAACTAGTTATTTTTGGCTTAAATAAGTTTGGTTTGCTGTGGCTTCATATTTGGAGTTGTTTTGAGTTTGGAGGAGTATTGTGTCACGGGGTGACGTGTGTGGGTGTGGGTCATCTCTCCTTCCCTTCACTCTGTATGAATGCACCCATCCAATTCCGTCCCTCACCTGGTGATTAGTGTAAATGTTTCCACCTGGGGTGATTGGCGCACCTGGGGTGAGCTGTGGGTTTTCCTGGCCACACAAGCTGCCATATATACAGGTGGAGAGTGGAGAGAAGGCAGAGCAAACCGGCAGAGCAAACGGACACGAGCAAGTGACAGATGGGCTTGGACGGCACAGCGGACCGGATTGAGGAAAAGAGAGAGGACGCCCTGTGGAAATGGTAGAGGGGTGAAGTACGCTTCACTCCTCTCTGAGCTAAGTACCTCTCTATAAATCTACAAGTTGACACACGTCATTGGAACTCATTGTGGCGCTGCTGTATGTGCTTGGGACAACTAGTTATTTTTGGCTTAAATAAGTTTGGTTTGCTGTGGCTTCATATTTGGAGTTGTTTTGAGTTTGGAGGAGTATTGTGTCACGGGGTGACGGGTGTGGGTCATCTCTCCTTCCCTTCACTCTGTATGAATGCACCCATCCAATTCCGTCCCTCACCTGGTGATTAGTGTAAATGTTTCCACCTGGGGTGATTGGCGCACCTGGGGTGAGCTGTGGGTCTTCCTGGCCACACAAGCTGCCATATATACAGGTGGAGAGTGGAGAGAAGGCAGAGCAAACCGGCAGAGCAAACCGGCAGAGCAAACGGACACGAGCAAGTGACAGATGGGCTTGGACGGCACAGCGGACCGGATTGAGGAAAAGAGAGAGGACGCCCTGTGGAAATGGTAGAGGGGTGAAGTACGCTTCACTCCTCTCTGAGCTAAGTACCTCTCTATGAATCTACAAGTTGACACACGTCATTGGAACTCATTGTGGCGCTGCTGTATGTGCTTGGGACAACTAGTTATTTTTGGCTTAAATAAGTTTGGTTTGCTGTGGCTTCATATTTGGAGTTGTTTTGAGTTTGGAGGAGTATTGTGTCACGGGGTGACGGGTGTGGGTCATCTCTCCTTCCCTTCACTCTGTATGAATGCACCCATCCAATTCCGTCCCTCACCTGGTGATTAGTGTAAATGTTTCCACCTGGGGTGATTGGCGCACCTGGGGTGAGCTGTGGGTTTTCCTGGCCACACAAGCTGCCATATATACAGGTGGAGAGTGGAGAGAAGGCAGAGCAAACCGGCAGAGCAAACCGGCACGAGCAAGTGACAGATGGGCTTGGACGGGACGGAGACAGGACAGCCAGGGCCATGAGTGGTACGAGAGCTGGTGACGAGGCGGTGCGTGGGACAGCACGGCGGACCGGATTGAGGAAAAGAGAGAGGACGCCCTGTGGAAATGGTAGAGGGGTGAAGTACGCTTCACTCCTCTCTGAGCTAAGTACCTCTCTATAAATCTACAAGTTGACACGGTTGACACACGTCATTGGAACTCATTGTGGTGTCTCTGGTGTCTCTTGACACCAGAGAGGCTGAATACCGCACTGAGTCAATGCGGTCTTAGCCTCTCTGGTGTCAACACTCTGTCTGATTTTGGATTTTTTTTTTTTTTTTTCCAAAATCAGACTTGACACCAGAGAGGCTGAATACCGCACTGAGTCAATGCGGTCTTAGCCTCTCTGGTGTCAACACTCTGTCTGATTTTGGATTATTATTATTTTTTTCCAAAATCAGACTTGACACCAGAGAGGCTGAATACCGCACTGAGTCAATGCGGTCTTAGCCTCTCTGGTGTCAATGTCACGGGGTGACTGTGTGTGGGTGTGGGTCATCTCTCCTTCACTGCACTCTGTATGAATGCACCCATCCAATTCCCTCCCTCACCTGGTGATTAGTGTGAATGTTTCCACCTGGGGTGATTGGCGCACCTGGGGTGAGCTGTGGGTTTTCCTGGCCACACAAGCTGCCATATATACAGGTGGAGAGTGGAGAGAAGGGAGAGCAAACCGGCAGAGCACACCGGCAGAGCAAACGGACACGAGCAAGTGACAGATGGGCTTGGACGGCACAGCGGACCGGATTGAGGAAAAGAGAGAGGACGCCCTGTGGAAATGGTAGAGGGGTGAAGTACGCTTCACTCCTCTCCGAGCTAAGTACCTCTCTATAAATCTACAAGTTGACACACGTCATTGGAACTCATTGTGGCGCTGCTGGATGTGCTTGGGACAACTAGTTATTTTTGGCTTAAATAAGTTTGGTTTGCTGTGGCTTCATATTTGGAGTTGTTTTGAGTTTGGAGGAGTATTGTGTCACGGGGTGACGTGTGTGGGTGTGGGTCATCTCTCCTTCCCTTCACTCTGTATGAATGCACCCATCCAATTCCGTCCCTCACCTGGTGATTAGTGTAAATGTTTCCACCTGGGGTGATTGGCGCACCTGGGGTGAGCTGTGGGTTTTCCTGGCCACACAAGCTGCCATATATACAGGTGGAGAGTAGAGAGAAGGCAGAGCAAACCGGCAGAGCAAACGGACACGAGCAAGTGACAGATGGGCTTGGACGGAACAGCGGACCGGATTGAGGAAAAGAGAGAGGACGCCCTGTGGAAATGGTAGAGGGGTGAAGTACGCTTCACTCCTCTCTGAGCTAAGTACCTCTCTATAAATCTACAAGTTGACACGGTTGACACACGTCATTGGAACTCATTGTGGTGTCTCTGGTGTCTCTTGACACCAGAGAGGCTGAATACCGCACTGAGTCAATGCGGTCTTAGCCTCTCTGGTGTCAACACTCTGTCTGATTTTGGATTTTTTTTTTTTTTTTCCAAAATCAGACTTGACACCAGAGAGGCTGAATACCGCACTGAGTCAATGCGGTCTTAGCCTCTCTGGTGTCAACACTCTGTCTGATTTTGGATTATTATTATTTTTTTCCAAAATCAGACTTGACACCAGAGAGGCTGAATACCGCACTGAGTCAATGCGGTCTTAGCCTCTCTGGTGTCAATGTCACGGGGTGACTGTGTGTGGGTGTGGGTCATCTCTCCTTCACTGCACTCTGTATGAATGCACCCATCCAATTCCCTCCCTCACCTGGTGATTAGTGTGAATGTTTCCACCTGGGGTGATTGGCGCACCTGGGGTGAGCTGTGGGTTTTCCTGGCCACACAAGCTGCCATATATACAGGTGGAGAGTGGAGAGAAGGGAGAGCAAACCGGCAGAGCACACCGGCAGAGCAAACGGACACGAGCAAGTGACAGATGGGCTTGGACGGCACAGCGGACCGGATTGAGGAAAAGAGAGAGGACGCCCTGTGGAAATGGTAGAGGGGTGAAGTACGCTTCACTCCTCTCCGAGCGAAGTACCTCTCTATAAATCTACAAGTTGACACACGTCATTGGAACTCATTGTGGCGCTGCTGTATGTGCTTGGGACAACTAGTTATTTTTGGCTTAAATAAGTTTGGTTTGCTGTGGCTTCATATTTGGAGTTGTTTTGAGTTTGGAGGAGTATTGTGTCACGGGGTGACGTGTGTGGGTGTGGGTCATCTCTCCTTCCCTTCACTCTGTATGAATGCACCCATCCAATTCCGTCCCTCACCTGGTGATTAGTGTAAATGTTTCCACCTGGGGTGATTGGCGCACCTGGGGTGAGCTGTGGGTTTTCCTGGCCACACAAGCTGCCATATATACAGGTGGAGAGTGGAGAGAAGGCAGAGCAAACCGGCAGAGCAAACGGACACGAGCAAGTGACAGATGGGCTTGGACGGCACAGCGGACCGGATTGAGGAAAAGAGAGAGGACGCCCTGTGGAAATGGTAGAGGGGTGAAGTACGCTTCACTCCTCTCTGAGCTAAGTACCTCTCTATAAATCTACAAGTTGACACACGTCATTGGAACTCATTGTGGCGCTGCTGTATGTGCTTGGGACAACTAGTTATTTTTGGCTTAAATAAGTTTGGTTTGCTGTGGCTTCATATTTGGAGTTGTTTTGAGTTTGGAGGAGTATTGTGTCACGGGGTGACGGGTGTGGGTCATCTCTCCTTCCCTTCACTCTGTATGAATGCACCCATCCAATTCCGTCCCTCACCTGGTGATTAGTGTAAATGTTTCCACCTGGGGTGATTGGCGCACCTGGGGTGAGCTGTGGGTCTTCCTGGCCACACAAGCTGCCATATATACAGGTGGAGAGTGGAGAGAAGGCAGAGCAAACCGGCAGAGCAAACCGGCAGAGCAAACGGACACGAGCAAGTGACAGATGGGCTTGGACGGCACAGCGGACCGGATTGAGGAAAAGAGAGAGGACGCCCTGTGGAAATGGTAGAGGGGTGAAGTACGCTTCACTCCTCTCTGAGCTAAGTACCTCTCTATGAATCTACAAGTTGACACACGTCATTGGAACTCATTGTGGCGCTGCTGTATGTGCTTGGGACAACTAGTTATTTTTGGCTTAAATAAGTTTGGTTTGCTGTGGCTTCATATTTGGAGTTGTTTTGAGTTTGGAGGAGTATTGTGTCACGGGGTGACGGGTGTGGGTCATCTCTCCTTCCCTTCACTCTGTATGAATGCACCCATCCAATTCCGTCCCTCACCTGGTGATTAGTGTAAATGTTTCCACCTGGGGTGATTGGCGCACCTGGGGTGAGCTGTGGGTTTTCCTGGCCACACAAGCTGCCATATATACAGGTGGAGAGTGGAGAGAAGGCAGAGCAAACCGGCAGAGCAAACCGGCACGAGCAAGTGACAGATGGGCTTGGACGGGACGGAGACAGGACAGCCAGGGCCATGAGTGGTACGAGAGCTGGTGACGAGGCGGTGCGTGGGACAGCACGGCGGACCGGATTGAGGAAAAGAGAGAGGACGCCCTGTGGAAATGGTAGAGGGGTGAAGTACGCTTCACTCCTCTCTGAGCTAAGTACCTCTCTATAAATCTACAAGTTGACACGGTTGACACACGTCATTGGAACTCATTGTGGTGTCTCTGGTGTCTCTTGACACCAGAGAGGCTGAATACCGCACTGAGTCAATGCGGTCTTAGCCTCTCTGGTGTCAACACTCTGTCTGATTTTGGATTTTTTTTTTTTTTTTCCAAAATCAGACTTGACACCAGAGAGGCTGAATACCGCACTGAGTCAATGCGGTCTTAGCCTCTCTGGTGTCAACACTCTGTCTGATTTTGGATTATTATTATTTTTTTCCAAAATCAGACTTGACACCAGAGAGGCTGAATACCGCACTGAGTCAATGCGGTCTTAGCCTCTCTGGTGTCAATGTCACGGGGTGACTGTGTGTGGGTGTGGGTCATCTCTCCTTCACTGCACTCTGTATGAATGCACCCATCCAATTCCCTCCCTCACCTGGTGATTAGTGTGAATGTTTCCACCTGGGGTGATTGGCGCACCTGGGGTGAGCTGTGGGTTTTCCTGGCCACACAAGCTGCCATATATACAGGTGGAGAGTGGAGAGAAGGGAGAGCAAACCGGCAGAGCACACCGGCAGAGCAAACGGACACGAGCAAGTGACAGATGGGCTTGGACGGCACAGCGGACCGGATTGAGGAAAAGAGAGAGGACGCCCTGTGGAAATGGTAGAGGGGTGAAGTACGCTTCACTCCTCTCTGAGCTAAGTACCTCTCTATAAATCTACAAGTTGACACACGTCATTGGAACTCATTGTGGCGCTGCTGTATGTGCTTGGGACAACTAGTTATTTTTGGCTTAAATAAGTTTGGTTTGCTGTGGCTTCATATTTGGAGTTGTTTTGAGTTTGGAGGAGTATTGTGTCACGGGGTGACGTGTGTGGGTGTGGGTCATCTCTCCTTCCCTTCACTCTGTATGAATGCACCCATCCAATTCCGTCCCTCACCTGGTGATTAGTGTAAATGTTTCCACCTGGGGTGATTGGCGCACCTGGGGTGAGCTGTGGGTTTTCCTGGCCACACAAGCTGCCATATATACAGGTGGAGAGTGGAGAGAAGGCAGAGCAAACCGGCAGAGCAAACGGACACGAGCAAGTGACAGATGGGCTTGGACGGCACAGCGGACCGGATTGAGGAAAAGAGAGAGGACGCCCTGTGGAAATGGTAGAGGGGTGAAGTACGCTTCACTCCTCTCTGAGCTAAGTACCTCTCTATGAATCTACAAGTTGACACACGTCATTGGAACTCATTGTGGCGCTGCTGTATGTGCTTGGGACAACTAGTTATTTTTGGCTTAAATAAGTTTGGTTTGCTGTGGCTTCATATTTGGAGTTGTTTTGAGTTTGGAGGAGTATTGTGTCACGGGGTGACGGGTGTGGGTCATCTCTCCTTCCCTTCACTCTGTATGAATGCACCCATCCAATTCCGTCCCTCACCTGGTGATTAGTGTAAATGTTTCCACCTGGGGTGATTGGCGCACCTGGGGTGAGCTGTGGGTTTTCCTGGCCACACAAGCTGCCATATATACAGGTGGAGAGTGGAGAGAAGGCAGAGCAAACCGGCAGAGCAAACCGGCACGAGCAAGTGACAGATGGGCTTGGACGGGACGGAGACAGGACAGCCAGGGCCATGAGTGGTACGAGAGCTGGTGACGAGGCGGTGCGTGGGACAGCACGGCGGACCGGATTGAGGAAAAGAGAGAGGACGCCCTGTGGAAATGGTAGAGGGGTGAAGTACGCTTCACTCCTCTCTGAGCTAAGTACCTCTCTATAAATCTACAAGTTGACACGGTTGACACACGTCATTGGAACTCATTGTGGTGTCTCTGGTGTCTCTTGACACCAGAGAGGCTGAATACCGCACTGAGTCAATGCGGTCTTAGCCTCTCTGGTGTCAACACTCTGTCTGATTTTGGATTTTTTTTTTTTTTTTCCAAAATCAGACTTGACACCAGAGAGGCTGAATACCGCACTGAGTCAATGCGGTCTTAGCCTCTCTGGTGTCAACACTCTGTCTGATTTTGGATTATTATTATTTTTTTCCAAAATCAGACTTGACACCAGAGAGGCTGAATACCGCACTGAGTCAATGCGGTCTTAGCCTCTCTGGTGTCAATGTCACGGGGTGACTGTGTGTGGGTGTGGGTCATCTCTCCTTCACTGCACTCTGTATGAATGCACCCATCCAATTCCCTCCCTCACCTGGTGATTAGTGTGAATGTTTCCACCTGGGGTGATTGGCGCACCTGGGGTGAGCTGTGGGTTTTCCTGGCCACACAAGCTGCCATATATACAGGTGGAGAGTGGAGAGAAGGGAGAGCAAACCGGCAGAGCACACCGGCAGAGCAAACGGACACGAGCAAGTGACAGATGGGCTTGGACGGCACAGCGGACCGGATTGAGGAAAAGAGAGAGGACGCCCTGTGGAAATGGTAGAGGGGTGAAGTACGCTTCACTCCTCTCTGAGCTAAGTACCTCTCTATAAATCTACAAGTTGACACACGTCATTGGAACTCATTGTGGCGCTGCTGTATGTGCTTGGGACAACTAGTTATTTTTGGCTTAAATAAGTTTGGTTTGCTGTGGCTTCATATTTGGAGTTGTTTTGAGTTTGGAGGAGTATTGTGTCACGGGGTGACGTGTGTGGGTGTGGGTCATCTCTCCTTCCCTTCACTCTGTATGAATGCACCCATCCAATTCCGTCCCTCACCTGGTGATTAGTGTAAATGTTTCCACCTGGGGTGATTGGCGCACCTGGGGTGAGCTGTGGGTTTTCCTGGCCACACAAGCTGCCATATATACAGGTGGAGAGTGGAGAGAAGGCAGAGCAAACCGGCAGAGCAAACGGACACGAGCAAGTGACAGATGGGCTTGGACGGCACAGCGGACCGGATTCAGGAAAAGAGAGAGGACGCCCTGTGGAAATGGTAGAGGGGTGAAGTACGCTTCACTCCTCTCTGAGCTAAGTACCTCTCTATGAATCTACAAGTTGACACACGTCATTGGAACTCATTGTGGCGCTGCTGTATGTGCTTGGGACAACTAGTTATTTTTGGCTTAAATAAGTTTGGTTTGCTGTGGCTTCATATTTGGAGTTGTTTTGAGTTTGGAGGAGTATTGTGTCACGGGGTGACGGGTGTGGGTCATCTCTCCTTCCCTTCACTCTGTATGAATGCACCCATCCAATTCCGTCCCTCACCTGGTGATTAGTGTAAATGTTTCCACCTGGGGTGATTGGCGCACCTGGGGTGAGCTGTGGGTCTTCCTGGCCACACAAGCTGCCATATATACAGGTGGAGAGTGGAGAGAAGGCAGAGCAAACCGGCAGAGCACACCGGCAGAGCAAACGGACACGAGCAAGTGACAGATGGGCTTGGACGGCACAGCGGACCGGATTGAGGAAAAGAGAGAGGACGCCCTGTGGAAATGGTAGAGGGGTGAAGTACGCTTCACTCCTCTCTGAGCTAAGTACCTCTCTATAAATCTACAAGTTGACACACGTCATTGGAACTCATTGTGGCGCTGCTGTATGTGCTTGGGACAACTAGTTATTTTTGGCTTAAATAAGTTTGGTTTGCTGTGGCTTCATATTTGGAGTTGTTTTGAGTTTGGAGGAGTATTGTGTCACGGGGTGACGTGTGTGGGTGTGGGTCATCTCTCCTTCCCTTCACTCTGTATGAATGCACCCATCCAATTCCGTCCCTCACCTGGTGATTAGTGTAAATGTTTCCACCTGGGGTGATTGGCGCACCTGGGGTGAGCTGTGGGTTTTCCTGGCCACACAAGCTGCCATATATACAGGTGGAGAGTGGAGAGAAGGCAGAGCAAACCGGCAGAGCAAACAGACACGAGCAAGTGACAGATGGGCTTGGACGGCACAGCGGACCGGATTGAGGAAAAGAGAGAGGACGCCCTGTGGAAATGGTAGAGGGGTGAAGTACGCTTCACTCCTCTCTGAGCTAAGTACCTCTCTATGAATCTACAAGTTGACACACGTCATTGGAACTCATTGTGGCGCTGCTGTATGTGCTTGGGACAACTAGTTATTTTTGGCTTAAATAAGTTTGGTTTGCTGTGGCTTCATATTTGGAGTTGTTTTGAGTTTGGAGGAGTATTGTGTCACGGGGTGACGGGTGTGGGTCATCTCTCCTTCCCTTCACTCTGTATGAATGCACCCATCCAATTCCGTCCCTCACCTGGTGATTAGTGTAAATGTTTCCACCTGGGGTGATTGGCGCACCTGGGGTGAGCTGTGGGTTTTCCTGGCCACACAAGCTGCCATATATACAGGTGGAGAGTGGAGAGAAGGCAGAGCAAACCGGCAGAGCAAACCGGCACGAGCAAGTGACAGATGGGCTTGGACGGGACGGAGACAGGACAGCCAGGGCCATGAGTGGTACGAGAGCTGGTGACGAGGCGGTGCGTGGGACAGCACGGCGGACCGGATTGAGGAAAAGAGAGAGGACGCCCTGTGGAAATGGTAGAGGGGTGAAGTACGCTTCACTCCTCTCTGAGCTAAGTACCTCTCTATAAATCTACAAGTTGACACGGTTGACACACGTCATTGGAACTCATTGTGGTGTCTCTGGTGTCTCTTGACACCAGAGAGGCTGAATACCGCACTGAGTCAATGCGGTCTTAGCCTCTCTGGTGTCAACACTCTGTCTGATTTTGGATTTTTTTTTTTTTTTTCCAAAATCAGACTTGACACCAGAGAGGCTGAATACCGCACTGAGTCAATGCGGTCTTAGCCTCTCTGGTGTCAACACTCTGTCTGATTTTGGATTATTATTATTTTTTTCCAAAATCAGACTTGACACCAGAGAGGCTGAATACCGCACTGAGTCAATGCGGTCTTAGCCTCTCTGGTGTCAATGTCACGGGGTGACTGTGTGTGGGTGTGGGTCATCTCTCCTTCACTGCACTCTGTATGAATGCACCCATCCAATTCCCTCCCTCACCTGGTGATTAGTGTGAATGTTTCCACCTGGGGTGATTGGCGCACCTGGGGTGAGCTGTGGGTTTTCCTGGCCACACAAGCTGCCATATATACAGGTGGAGAGTGGAGAGAAGGGAGAGCAAACCGGCAGAGCACACCGGCAGAGCAAACGGACACGAGCAAGTGACAGATGGGCTTGGACGGCACAGCGGACCGGATTGAGGAAAAGAGAGAGGACGCCCTGTGGAAATGGTAGAGGGGTGAAGTACGCTTCACTCCTCTCTGAGCTAAGTACCTCTCTATAAATCTACAAGTTGACACACGTCATTGGAACTCATTGTGGCGCTGCTGTATGTGCTTGGGACAACTAGTTATTTTTGGCTTAAATAAGTTTGGTTTGCTGTGGCTTCATATTTGGAGTTGTTTTGAGTTTGGAGGAGTATTGTGTCACGGGGTGACGTGTGTGGGTGTGGGTCATCTCTCCTTCCCTTCACTCTGTATGAATGCACCCATCCAATTCCGTCCCTCACCTGGTGATTAGTGTAAATGTTTCCACCTGGGGTGATTGGCGCACCTGGGGTGAGCTGTGGGTTTTCCTGGCCACACAAGCTGCCATATATACAGGTGGAGAGTGGAGAGAAGGCAGAGCAAACCGGCAGAGCAAACGGACACGAGCAAGTGACAGATGGGCTTGGACGGCACAGCGGACCGGATTGAGGAAAAGAGAGAGGACGCCCTGTGGAAATGGTAGAGGGGTGAAGTACGCTTCACTCCTCTCTGAGCTAAGTACCTCTCTATGAATCTACAAGTTGACACACGTCATTGGAACTCATTGTGGCGCTGCTGTATGTGCTTGGGACAACTAGTTATTTTTGGCTTAAATAAGTTTGGTTTGCTGTGGCTTCATATTTGGAGTTGTTTTGAGTTTGGAGGAGTATTGTGTCACGGGGTGACGGGTGTGGGTCATCTCTCCTTCCCTTCACTCTGTATGAATGCACCCATCCAATTCCGTCCCTCACCTGGTGATTAGTGTAAATGTTTCCACCTGGGGTGATTGGCGCACCTGGGGTGAGCTGTGGGTTTTCCTGGCCACACAAGCTGCCATATATACAGGTGGAGAGTGGAGAGAAGGCAGAGCAAACCGGCAGAGCAAACCGGCACGAGCAAGTGACAGATGGGCTTGGACGGGACGGAGACAGGACAGCCAGGGCCATGAGTGGTACGAGAGCTGGTGACGAGGCGGTGCGTGGGACAGCACGGCGGACCGGATTGAGGAAAAGAGAGAGGACGCCCTGTGGAAATGGTAGAGGGGTGAAGTACGCTTCACTCCTCTCTGAGCTAAGTACCTCTCTATAAATCTACAAGTTGACACGGTTGACACACGTCATTGGAACTCATTGTGGTGTCTCTGGTGTCTCTTGACACCAGAGAGGCTGAATACCGCACTGAGTCAATGCGGTCTTAGCCTCTCTGGTGTCAACACTCTGTCTGATTTTGGATTTTTTTTTTTTTTTCCAAAATCAGACTTGACACCAGAGAGGCTGAATACCGCACTGAGTCAATGCGGTCTTAGCCTCTCTGGTGTCAACACTCTGTCTGATTTTGGATTATTATTATTTTTTTCCAAAATCAGACTTGACACCAGAGAGGCTGAATACCGCACTGAGTCAATGCGGTCTTAGCCTCTCTGGTGTCAATGTCACGGGGTGACTGTGTGTGGGTGTGGGTCATCTCTCCTTCACTGCACTCTGTATGAATGCACCCATCCAATTCCCTCCCTCACCTGGTGATTAGTGTGAATGTTTCCACCTGGGGTGATTGGCGCACCTGGGGTGAGCTGTGGGTTTTCCTGGCCACACAAGCTGCCATATATACAGGTGGAGAGTGGAGAGAAGGGAGAGCAAACCGGCAGAGCACACCGGCAGAGCAAACGGACACGAGCAAGTGACAGATGGGCTTGGACGGCACAGCGGACCGGATTGAGGAAAAGAGAGAGGACGCCCTGTGGAAATGGTAGAGGGGTGAAGTACGCTTCACTCCTCTCTGAGCTAAGTACCTCTCTATAAATCTACAAGTTGACACACGTCATTGGAACTCATTGTGGCGCTGCTGTATGTGCTTGGGACAACTAGTTATTTTTGGCTTAAATAAGTTTGGTTTGCTGTGGCTTCATATTTGGAGTTGTTTTGAGTTTGGAGGAGTATTGTGTCACGGGGTGACGTGTGTGGGTGTGGGTCATCTCTCCTTCCCTTCACTCTGTATGAATGCACCCATCCAATTCCGTCCCTCACCTGGTGATTAGTGTAAATGTTTCCACCTGGGGTGATTGGCGCACCTGGGGTGAGCTGTGGGTTTTCCTGGCCACACAAGCTGCCATATATACAGGTGGAGAGTGGAGAGAAGGCAGAGCAAACCGGCAGAGCAAACGGACACGAGCAAGTGACAGATGGGCTTGGACGGCACAGCGGACCGGATTGAGGAAAAGAGAGAGGACGCCCTGTGGAAATGGTAGAGGGGTGAAGTACGCTTCACTCCTCTCTGAGCTAAGTACCTCTCTATGAATCTACAAGTTGACACACGTCATTGGAACTCATTGTGGCGCTGCTGTATGTGCTTGGGACAACTAGTTATTTTTGGCTTAAATAAGTTTGGTTTGCTGTGGCTTCATATTTGGAGTTGTTTTGAGTTTGGAGGAGTATTGTGTCACGGGGTGACGGGTGTGGGTCATCTCTCCTTCCCTTCACTCTGTATGAATGCACCCATCCAATTCCGTCCCTCACCTGGTGATTAGTGTAAATGTTTCCACCTGGGGTGATTGGCGCACCTGGGGTGAGCTGTGGGTTTTCCTGGCCACACAAGCTGCCATATATACAGGTGGAGAGTGGAGAGAAGGCAGAGCAAACCGGCAGAGCAAACCGGCACGAGCAAGTGACAGATGGGCTTGGACGGGACGGAGACAGGACAGCCAGGGCCATGAGTGGTACGAGAGCTGGTGACGAGGCGGTGCGTGGGACAGCACGGCGGACCGGATTGAGGAAAAGAGAGAGGACGCCCTGTGGAAATGGTAGAGGGGTGAAGTACGCTTCACTCCTCTCTGAGCTAAGTACCTCTCTATAAATCTACAAGTTGACACGGTTGACACACGTCATTGGAACTCATTGTGGTGTCTCTGGTGTCTCTTGACACCAGAGAGGCTGAATACCGCACTGAGTCAATGCGGTCTTAGCCTCTCTGGTGTCAACACTCTGTCTGATTTTGGATTTTTTTTTTTTTTTCCAAAATCAGACTTGACACCAGAGAGGCTGAATACCGCACTGAGTCAATGCGGTCTTAGCCTCTCTGGTGTCAACACTCTGTCTGATTTTGGATTATTATTATTTTTTTCCAAAATCAGACTTGACACCAGAGAGGCTGAATACCGCACTGAGTCAATGCGGTCTTAGCCTCTCTGGTGTCAATGTCACGGGGTGACTGTGTGTGGGTGTGGGTCATCTCTCCTTCACTGCACTCTGTATGAATGCACCCATCCAATTCCCTCCCTCACCTGGTGATTAGTGTGAATGTTTCCACCTGGGGTGATTGGCGCACCTGGGGTGAGCTGTGGGTTTTCCTGGCCACACAAGCTGCCATATATACAGGTGGAGAGTGGAGAGAAGGGAGAGCAAACCGGCAGAGCACACCGGCAGAGCAAACGGACACGAGCAAGTGACAGATGGGCTTGGACGGCACAGCGGACCGGATTGAGGAAAAGAGAGAGGACGCCCTGTGGAAATGGTAGAGGGGTGAAGTACGCTTCACTCCTCTCTGAGCTAAGTACCTCTCTATAAATCTACAAGTTGACACACGTCATTGGAACTCATTGTGGCGCTGCTGTATGTGCTTGGGACAACTAGTTATTTTTGGCTTAAATAAGTTTGGTTTGCTGTGGCTTCATATTTGGAGTTGTTTTGAGTTTGGAGGAGTATTGTGTCACGGGGTGACGTGTGTGGGTGTGGGTCATCTCTCCTTCCCTTCACTCTGTATGAATGCACCCATCCAATTCCGTCCCTCACCTGGTGATTAGTGTAAATGTTTCCACCTGGGGTGATTGGCGCACCTGGGGTGAGCTGTGGGTTTTCCTGGCCACACAAGCTGCCATATATACAGGTGGAGAGTGGAGAGAAGGCAGAGCAAACCGGCAGAGCAAACGGACACGAGCAAGTGACAGATGGGCTTGGACGGCACAGCGGACCGGATTGAGGAAAAGAGAGAGGACGCCCTGTGGAAATGGTAGAGGGGTGAAGTACGCTTCACTCCTCTCTGAGCTAAGTACCTCTCTATGAATCTACAAGTTGACACACGTCATTGGAACTCATTGTGGCGCTGCTGTATGTGCTTGGGACAACTAGTTATTTTTGGCTTAAATAAGTTTGGTTTGCTGTGGCTTCATATTTGGAGTTGTTTTGAGTTTGGAGGAGTATTGTGTCACGGGGTGACGGGTGTGGGTCATCTCTCCTTCCCTTCACTCTGTATGAATGCACCCATCCAATTCCGTCCCTCACCTGGTGATTAGTGTAAATGTTTCCACCTGGGGTGATTGGCGCACCTGGGGTGAGCTGTGGGTTTTCCTGGCCACACAAGCTGCCATATATACAGGTGGAGAGTGGAGAGAAGGCAGAGCAAACCGGCAGAGCAAACCGGCACGAGCAAGTGACAGATGGGCTTGGACGGGACGGAGACAGGACAGCCAGGGCCATGAGTGGTACGAGAGCTGGTGACGAGGCGGTGCGTGGGACAGCACGGCGGACCGGATTGAGGAAAAGAGAGAGGACGCCCTGTGGAAATGGTAGAGGGGTGAAGTACGCTTCACTCCTCTCTGAGCTAAGTACCTCTCTATAAATCTACAAGTTGACACGGTTGACACACGTCATTGGAACTCATTGTGGTGTCTCTGGTGTCTCTTGACACCAGAGAGGCTGAATACCGCACTGAGTCAATGCGGTCTTAGCCTCTCTGGTGTCAACTCTGTCTGATTTTGGATTTTTTTTTTTTTTTTCCAAAATCAGACTTGACACCAGAGAGGCTGAATACCGCACTGAGTCAATGCGGTCTTAGCCTCTCTGGTGTCAACACTCTGTCTGATTTTGGATTATTATTATTTTTTTCCAAAATCAGACTTGACACCAGAGAGGCTGAATACCGCACTGAGTCAATGCGGTCTTAGCCTCTCTGGTGTCAATGTCACGGGGTGACTGTGTGTGGGTGTGGGTCATCTCTCCTTCACTGCACTCTGTATGAATGCACCCATCCAATTCCCTCCCTCACCTGGTGATTAGTGTGAATGTTTCCACCTGGGGTGATTGGCACACCTGGGGTGAGCTGTGGGTTTTCCTGGCCACACAAGCTGCCATATATACAGGTGGAGAGTGGAGAGAAGGGAGAGCAAACCGGCAGAGCACACCGGCAGAGCAAACGGACACGAGCAAGTGACAGATGGGCTTGGACGGCACAGCGGACCGGATTGAGGAAAAGAGAGAGGACGCCCTGTGGAAATGGTAGAGGGGTGAAGTACGCTTCACTCCTCTCTGAGCTAAGTACCTCTCTATAAATCTACAAGTTGACACACGTCATTGGAACTCATTGTGGCGCTGCTGTATGTGCTTGGGACAACTAGTTATTTTTGGCTTAAATAAGTTTGGTTTGCTGTGGCTTCATATTTGGAGTTGTTTTGAGTTTGGAGGAGTATTGTGTCACGGGGTGACGTGTGTGGGTGTGGGTCATCTCTCCTTCCCTTCACTCTGTATGAATGCACCCATCCAATTCCGTCCCTCACCTGGTGATTAGTGTAAATGTTTCCACCTGGGGTGATTGGCGCACCTGGGGTGAGCTGTGGGTTTTCCTGGCCACACAAGCTGCCATATATACAGGTGGAGAGTGGAGAGAAGGCAGAGCAAACCGGCAGAGCAAACGGACACGAGCAAGTGACAGATGGGCTTGGACGGCACAGCGGACCGGATTGAGGAAAAGAGAGAGGACGCCCTGTGGAAATGGTAGAGGGGTGAAGTACGCTTCACTCCTCTCTGAGCTAAGTACCTCTCTATAAATCTACAAGTTGACACACGTCATTGGAACTCATTGTGGCGCTGCTGTATGTGCTTGGGACAACTAGTTATTTTTGGCTTAAATAAGTTTGGTTTGCTGTGGCTTCATATTTGGAGTTGTTTTGAGTTTGGAGGAGTATTGTGTCACGGGGTGACGGGTGTGGGTCATCTCTCCTTCCCTTCACTCTGTATGAATGCACCCATCCAATTCCGTCCCTCACCTGGTGATTAGTGTAAATGTTTCCACCTGGGGTGATTGGCGCACCTGGGGTGAGCTGTGGGTCTTCCTGGCCACACAAGCTGCCATATATACAGGTGGAGAGTGGAGAGAAGGCAGAGCAAACCGGCAGAGCAAACCGGCAGAGCAAACGGACACGAGCAAGTGACAGATGGGCTTGGACGGCACAGCGGACCGGATTGAGGAAAAGAGAGAGGACGCCCTGTGGAAATGGTAGAGGGGTGAAGTACGCTTCACTCCTCTCTGAGCTAAGTACCTCTCTATGAATCTACAAGTTGACACACGTCATTGGAACTCATTGTGGCGCTGCTGTATGTGCTTGGGACAACTAGTTATTTTTGGCTTAAATAAGTTTGGTTTGCTGTGGCTTCATATTTGGAGTTGTTTTGAGTTTGGAGGAGTATTGTGTCACGGGGTGACGGGTGTGGGTCATCTCTCCTTCCCTTCACTCTGTATGAATGCACCCATCCAATTCCGTCCCTCACCTGGTGATTAGTGTAAATGTTTCCACCTGGGGTGATTGGCGCACCTGGGGTGAGCTGTGGGTTTTCCTGGCCACACAAGCTGCCATATATACAGGTGGAGAGTGGAGAGAAGGCAGAGCAAACCGGCAGAGCAAACCGGCACGAGCAAGTGACAGATGGGCTTGGACGGGACGGAGACAGGACAGCCAGGGCCATGAGTGGTACGAGAGCTGGTGACGAGGCGGTGCGTGGGACAGCACGGCGGACCGGATTGAGGAAAAGAGAGAGGACGCCCTGTGGAAATGGTAGAGGGGTGAAGTACGCTTCACTCCTCTCTGAGCTAAGTACCTCTCTATAAATCTACAAGTTGACACGGTTGACACACGTCATTGGAACTCATTGTGGTGTCTCTGGTGTCTCTTGACACCAGAGAGGCTGAATACCGCACTGAGTCAATGCGGTCTTAGCCTCTCTGGTGTCAACACTCTGTCTGATTTTGGATTTTTTTTTTTTTTTTCCAAAATCAGACTTGACACCAGAGAGGCTGAATACCGCACTGAGTCAATGCGGTCTTAGCCTCTCTGGTGTCAACACTCTGTCTGATTTTGGATTATTATTATTTTTTTCCAAAATCAGACTTGACACCAGAGAGGCTGAATACCGCACTGAGTCAATGCGGTCTTAGCCTCTCTGGTGTCAATGTCACGGGGTGACTGTGTGTGGGTGTGGGTCATCTCTCCTTCACTGCACTCTGTATGAATGCACCCATCCAATTCCCTCCCTCACCTGGTGATTAGTGTGAATGTTTCCACCTGGGGTGATTGGCGCACCTGGGGTGAGCTGTGGGTTTTCCTGGCCACACAAGCTGCCATATATACAGGTGGAGAGTGGAGAGAAGGGAGAGCAAACCGGCAGAGCACACCGGCAGAGCAAACGGACACGAGCAAGTGACAGATGGGCTTGGACGGCACAGCGGACCGGATTGAGGAAAAGAGAGAGGACGCCCTGTGGAAATGGTAGAGGGGTGAAGTACGCTTCACTCCTCTCTGAGCTAAGTACCTCTCTATAAATCTACAAGTTGACACACGTCATTGGAACTCATTGTGGCGCTGCTGTATGTGCTTGGGACAACTAGTTATTTTTGGCTTAAATAAGTTTGGTTTGCTGTGGCTTCATATTTGGAGTTGTTTTGAGTTTGGAGGAGTATTGTGTCACGGGGTGACGTGTGTGGGTGTGGGTCATCTCTCCTTCCCTTCACTCTGTATGAATGCACCCATCCAATTCCGTCCCTCACCTGGTGATTAGTGTAAATGTTTCCACCTGGGGTGATTGGCGCACCTGGGGTGAGCTGTGGGTTTTCCTGGCCACACAAGCTGCCATATATACAGGTGGAGAGTGGAGAGAAGGCAGAGCAAACCGGCAGAGCAAACGGACACGAGCAAGTGACAGATGGGCTTGGACGGCACAGCGGACCGGATTGAGGAAAAGAGAGAGGACGCCCTGTGGAAATGGTAGAGGGGTGAAGTACGCTTCACTCCTCTCTGAGCTAAGTACCTCTCTATGAATCTACAAGTTGACACACGTCATTGGAACTCATTGTGGCGCTGCTGTATGTGCTTGGGACAACTAGTTATTTTTGGCTTAAATAAGTTTGGTTTGCTGTGGCTTCATATTTGGAGTTGTTTTGAGTTTGGAGGAGTATTGTGTCACGGGGTGACGGGTGTGGGTCATCTCTCCTTCCCTTCACTCTGTATGAATGCACCCATCCAATTCCGTCCCTCACCTGGTGATTAGTGTAAATGTTTCCACCTGGGGTGATTGGCGCACCTGGGGTGAGCTGTGGGTTTTCCTGGCCACACAAGCTGCCATATATACAGGTGGAGAGTGGAGAGAAGGCAGAGCAAACCGGCAGAGCAAACCGGCACGAGCAAGTGACAGATGGGCTTGGACGGGACGGAGACAGGACAGCCAGGGCCATGAGTGGTACGAGAGCTGGTGACGAGGCGGTGCGTGGGACAGCACGGCGGACCGGATTGAGGAAAAGAGAGAGGACGCCCTGTGGAAATGGTAGAGGGGTGAAGTACGCTTCACTCCTCTCTGAGCTAAGTACCTCTCTATAAATCTACAAGTTGACACGGTTGACACACGTCATTGGAACTCATTGTGGTGTCTCTGGTGTCTCTTGACACCAGAGAGGCTGAATACCGCACTGAGTCAATGCGGTCTTAGCCTCTCTGGTGTCAACACTCTGTCTGATTTTGGATTTTTTTTTTTTTTTTCCAAAATCAGACTTGACACCAGAGAGGCTGAATACCGCACTGAGTCAATGCGGTCTTAGCCTCTCTGGTGTCAACACTCTGTCTGATTTTGGATTATTATTATTTTTTTCCAAAATCAGACTTGACACCAGAGAGGCTGAATACCGCACTGAGTCAATGCGGTCTTAGCCTCTCTGGTGTCAATGTCACGGGGTGACTGTGTGTGGGTGTGGGTCATCTCTCCTTCACTGCACTCTGTATGAATGCACCCATCCAATTCCCTCCCTCACCTGGTGATTAGTGTGAATGTTTCCACCTGGGGTGATTGGCGCACCTGGGGTGAGCTGTGGGTTTTCCTGGCCACACAAGCTGCCATATATACAGGTGGAGAGTGGAGAGAAGGGAGAGCAAACCGGCAGAGCACACCGGCAGAGCAAACGGACACGAGCAAGTGACAGATGGGCTTGGACGGCACAGCGGACCGGATTGAGGAAAAGAGAGAGGACGCCCTGTGGAAATGGTAGAGGGGTGAAGTACGCTTCACTCCTCTCTGAGCTAAGTACCTCTCTATAAATCTACAAGTTGACACACGTCATTGGAACTCATTGTGGCGCTGCTGTATGTGCTTGGGACAACTAGTTATTTTTGGCTTAAATAAGTTTGGTTTGCTGTGGCTTCATATTTGGAGTTGTTTTGAGTTTGGAGGAGTATTGTGTCACGGGGTGACGTGTGTGGGTGTGGGTCATCTCTCCTTCCCTTCACTCTGTATGAATGCACCCATCCAATTCCGTCCCTCACCTGGTGATTAGTGTAAATGTTTCCACCTGGGGTGATTGGCGCACCTGGGGTGAGCTGTGGGTTTTCCTGGCCACACAAGCTGCCATATATACAGGTGGAGAGTGGAGAGAAGGCAGAGCAAACCGGCAGAGCAAACGGACACGAGCAAGTGACAGATGGGCTTGGACGGCACAGCGGACGGATTGAGGAAAAGAGAGAGGACGCCCTGTGGAAATGGTAGAGGGGTGAAGTACGCTTCACTCCTCTCTGAGCTAAGTACCTCTCTATGAATCTACAAGTTGACACACGTCATTGGAACTCATTGTGGCGCTGCTGTATGTGCTTGGGACAACTAGTTATTTTTGGCTTAAATAAGTTTGGTTTGCTGTGGCTTCATATTTGGAGTTGTTTTGAGTTTGGAGGAGTATTGTGTCACGGGGTGACGGGTGTGGGTCATCTCTCCTTCCCTTCACTCTGTATGAATGCACCCATCCAATTCCGTCCCTCACCTGGTGATTAGTGTAAATGTTTCCACCTGGGGTGATTGGCGCACCTGGGGTGAGCTGTGGGTTTTCCTGGCCACACAAGCTGCCATATATACAGGTGGAGAGTGGAGAGAAGGCAGAGCAAACCGGCAGAGCAAACCGGCACGAGCAAGTGACAGATGGGCTTGGACGGGACGGAGACAGGACAGCCAGGGCCATGAGTGGTACGAGAGCTGGTGACGAGGCGGTGCGTGGGACAGCACGGCGGACCGGATTGAGGAAAAGAGAGAGGACACCCTGTGGAAATGGTAGAGGGGTGAAGTACGCTTCACTCCTCTCTGAGCTAAGTACCTCTCTATAAATCTACAAGTTGACACGGTTGACACAGGTCATTGGAACTCATTGTGGTGTCTCTGGTGTCTCTTGACACCAGAGAGGCTGAATACCGCACTGAGTCAATGCGGTCTTAGCCTCTCTGGTGTCAACTCTGTCTGATTTTGGATTTTTTTTTTTTTTTTCCAAAATCAGACTTGACACCAGAGAGGCTGAATACCGCACTGAGTCAATGCGGTCTTAGCCTCTCTGGTGTCAACACTCTGTCTGATTTTGGATTATTATTATTTTTTTCCAAAATCAGACTTGACACCAGAGAGGCTGAATACCGCACTGAGTCAATGCGGTCTTAGCCTCTCTGGTGTCAATGTCACGGGGTGACTGTGTGTGGGTGTGGGTCATCTCTCCTTCACTGCACTCTGTATGAATGCACCCATCCAATTCCCTCCCTCACCTGGTGATTAGTGTGAATGTTTCCACCTGGGGTGATTGGCGCACCTGGGGTGAGCTGTGGGTTTTCCTGGCCACACAAGCTGCCATATATACAGGTGGAGAGTGGAGAGAAGGGAGAGCAAACCGGCAGAGCACACCGGCAGAGCAAACGGACACGAGCAAGTGACAGATGGGCTTGGACGGCACAGCGGACCGGATTGAGGAAAAGAGAGAGGACGCCCTGTGGAAATGGTAGAGGGGTGAAGTACGCTTCACTCCTCTCTGAGCTAAGTACCTCTCTATAAATCTACAAGTTGACACACGTCATTGGAACTCATTGTGGCGCTGCTGTATGTGCTTGGGACAACTAGTTATTTTTGGCTTAAATAAGTTTGGTTTGCTGTGGCTTCATATTTGGAGTTGTTTTGAGTTTGGAGGAGTATTGTGTCACGGGGTGACGTGTGTGGGTGTGGGTCATCTCTCCTTCCCTTCACTCTGTATGAATGCACCCATCCAATTCCGTCCCTCACCTGGTGATTAGTGTAAATGTTTCCACCTGGGGTGATTGGCGCACCTGGGGTGAGCTGTGGGTTTTCCTGGCCACACAAGCTGCCATATATACAGGTGGAGAGTGGAGAGAAGGCAGAGCAAACCGGCAGAGCAAACGGACACGAGCAAGTGACAGATGGGCTTGGACGGCACAGCGGACCGGATTGAGGAAAAGAGAGAGGACGCCCTGTGGAAATGGTAGAGGGGTGAAGTACGCTTCACTCCTCTCTGAGCTAAGTACCTCTCTATAAATCTACAAGTTGACACACGTCATTGGAACTCATTGTGGCGCTGCTGTATGTGCTTGGGACAACTAGTTATTTTTCGCTTAAATAAGTTTGGTTTGCTGTGGCTTCATATTTGGAGTTGTTTTGAGTTTGGAGGAGTATTGTGTCACGGGGTGACGTGTGTGGGTGTGGGTCATCTCTCCTTCCCTTCACTCTGTATGAATGCACCCATCCAATTCCGTCCCTCACCTGGTGATTAGTGTAAATGTTTCCACCTGGGGTGATTGGCGCACCTGGGGTGAGCTGTGGGTTTTCCTGGCCACACAAGCTGCCATATATACAGGTGGAGAGTGGAGAGAAGGCAGAGCAAACCGGCAGAGCAAACGGACACGAGCAAGTGACAGATGGGCTTGGACGGCACAGCGGACCGGATTGAGGAAAAGAGAGAGGACGCCCTGTGGAAATGGTAGAGGGGTGAAGTACGCTTCACTCCTCTCTGAGCTAAGTACCTCTCTATAAATCTACAAGTTGACACACGTCATTGGAACTCATTGTGGCGCTGCTGTATGTGCTTGGGACAACTAGTTATTTTTGGCTTAAATAAGTTTGGTTTGCTGTGGCTTCATATTTGGAGTTGTTTTGAGTTTGGAGGAGTATTGTGTCACGGGGTGACGGGTGTGGGTCATCTCTCCTTCCCTTCACTCTGTATGAATGCACCCATCCAATTCCGTCCCTCACCTGGTGATTAGTGTAAATGTTTCCACCTGGGGTGATTGGCGCACCTGGGGTGAGCTGTGGGTTTTCCTGGCCACACAAGCTGCCATATATACAGGTGGAGAGTGGAGAGAAGGCAGAGCAAACCGGCAGAGCAAACCGGCACGAGCAAGTGACAGATGGGCTTGGACGGGACGGAGACAGGACAGCCAGGGCCATGAGTGGTACGAGAGCTGGTGACGAGGCGGTGCGTGGGACAGCACGGCGGACCGGATTGAGGAAAAGAGAGAGGACGCCCTGTGGAAATGGTAGAGGGGTGAAGTACGCTTCACTCCTCTCTGAGCTAAGTACCTCTCTATAAATCTACAAGTTGACACGGTTGACACACGTCATTGGAACTCATTGTGGTGTCTCTGGTGTCTCTTGACACCAGAGAGGCTGAATACCGCACTGAGTCAATGCGGTCTTAGCCTCTCTGGTGTCAACACTCTGTCTGATTTTGGATTATTATTATTTTTTTCCAAAATCAGACTTGACACCAGAGAGGCTGAATACCGCACTGAGTCAATGCGGTCTTAGCCTCTCTGGTGTCAATGTCACGGGGTGACTGTGTGTGGGTGTGGGTCATCTCTCCTTCACTGCACTCTGTATGAATGCACCCATCCAATTCCCTCCCTCACCTGGTGATTAGTGTGAATGTTTCCACCTGGGGTGATTGGCGCACCTGGGGTGAGCTGTGGGTTTTCCTGGCCACACAAGCTGCCATATATACAGGTGGAGAGTGGAGAGAAGGGAGAGCAAACCGGCAGAGCACACCGGCAGAGCAAACGGACACGAGCAAGTGACAGATGGGCTTGGACGGCACAGCGGACCGGATTGAGGAAAAGAGAGAGGACGCCCTGTGGAAATGGTAGAGGGGTGAAGTACGCTTCACTCCTCTCCGAGCTAAGTACCTCTCTATAAATCTACAAGTTGACACACGTCATTGGAACTCATTGTGGCGCTGCTGTATGTGCTTGGGACAACTAGTTATTTTTGGCTTAAATAAGTTTGGTTTGCTGTGGCTTCATATTTGGAGTTGTTTTGAGTTTGGAGGAGTATTGTGTCACGGGGTGACGTGTGTGGGTGTGGGTCATCTCTCCTTCCCTTCACTCTGTATGAATGCACCCATCCAATTCCGTCCCTCACCTGGTGATTAGTGTAAATGTTTCCACCTGGGGTGATTGGCGCACCTGGGGTGAGCTGTGGGTCTTCCTGGCCACACAAGCTGCCATATATACAGGTGGAGAGTGGAGAGAAGGCAGAGCAAACCGGCAGAGCAAACCGGCAGAGCAAACGGACACGAGGAAGTGACAGATGGGCTTGGACGGCACAGCGGACCGGATTGAGGAAAAGAGAGAGGACGCCCTGTGGAAATGGTAGAGGGGTGAAGTACGCTTCACTCCTCTCTGAGCTAAGTACCTCTCTATGAATCTACAAGTTGACACACGTCATTGGAACTCATTGTGGCGCTGCTGTATGTGCTTGGGACAACTAGTTATTTTTGGCTTAAATAAGTTTGGTTTGCTGTGGCTTCATATTTGGAGTTGTTTTGAGTTTGGAGGAGTATTGTGTCACGGGGTGACGGGTGTGGGTCATCTCTCCTTCTCTTCACTCTGTATGAATGCACCCATCCAATTCCGTCCCTCACCTGGTGATTAGTGTAAATGTTTCCACCTGGGGTGATTGGCGCACCTGGGGTGAGCTGTGGGTTTTCCTGGCCACACAAGCTGCCATATATACAGGTGGAGAGTGGAGAGAAGGCAGAGCAAACCGGCAGAGCAAACCGGCACGAGCAAGTGACAGATGGGCTTGGACGGGACGGAGACAGGACAGCCAGGGCCATGAGTGGTACGAGAGCTGGTGACGAGGCGGTGCGTGGGACAGCACGGCGGACCGGATTGAGGAAAAGAGAGAGGACGCCCTGTGGAAATGGTAGAGGGGTGAAGTACGCTTCACTCCTCTCTGAGCTAAGTACCTCTCTATAAATCTACAAGTTGACACGGTTGACACACGTCATTGGAACTCATTGTGGTGTCTCTGGTGTCTCTTGACACCAGAGAGGCTGAATACCGCACTGAGTCAATGCGGTCTTAGCCTCTCTGGTGTCAACACTCTGTCTGATTTGGGATTTTTTTTTTTTTTTTCCAAAATCAGACTTGACACCAGAGAGGCTGAATACCGCACTGAGTCAATGCGGTCTTAGCCTCTCTGGTGTCAACACTCTGTCTGATTTTGGATTATTATTATTTTTTTCCAAAATCAGACTTGACACCAGAGAGGCTGAATACCGCACTGAGTCAATGCGGTCTTAGCCTCTCTGGTGTCAATGTCACGGGGTGACTGTGTGTGGGTGTGGGTCATCTCTCCTTCACTGCACTCTGTATGAATGCACCCATCCAATTCCCTCCCTCACCTGGTGATTAGTGTGAATGTTTCCACCTGGGGTGATTGGCGCACCTGGGGTGAGCTGTGGGTTTTCCTGGCCACACAAGCTGCCATATATACAGGTGGAGAGTGGAGAGAAGGGAGAGCAAACCGGCAGAGCACACCGGCAGAGCAAACGGACACGAGCAAGTGACAGATGGGCTTGGACGGCACAGCGGACCGGATTGAGGAAAAGAGAGAGGACGCCCTGTGGAAATGGTAGAGGGGTGAAGTACGCTTCACTCCTCTCCGAGCTAAGTACCTCTCTATAAATCTACAAGTTGACACACGTCATTGGAACTCATTGTGGCGCTGCTGTATGTGCTTGGGACAACTAGTTATTTTTGGCTTAAATAAGTTTGGTTTGCTGTGGCTTCATATTTGGAGTTGTTTTGAGTTTGGAGGAGTATTGTGTCACGGGGTGACGTGTGTGGGTGTGGGTCATCTCTCCTTCCCTTCACTCTGTATGAATGCACCCATCCAATTCCGTCCCTCACCTGGTGATTAGTGTAAATGTTTCCACCTGGGGTGATTGGCGCACCTGGGGTGAGCTGTGGGTTTTCCTGGCCACACAAGCTGCCATATATACAGGTGGAGAGTAGAGAGAAGGCAGAGCAAACCGGCAGAGCAAACGGACACGAGCAAGTGACAGATGGGCTTGGACGGCACAGCGGACCGGATTGAGGAAAAGAGAGAGGACGCCCTGTGGAAATGGTAGAGGGGTGAAGTACGCTTCACTCCTCTCTGAGCTAAGTACCTCTCTATAAATCTACAAGTTGACACGGTTGACACACGTCATTGGAACTCATTGTGGTGTCTCTGGTGTCTCTTGACACCAGAGAGGCTGAATACCGCACTGAGTCAATGCGGTCTTAGCCTCTCTGGTGTCAACACTCTGTCTGATTTTGGATTTTTTTTTTTTTTTTCCAAAATCAGACTTGACACCAGAGAGGCTGAATACCGCACTGAGTCAATGCGGTCTTAGCCTCTCTGGTGTCAACACTCTGTCTGATTTTGGATTATTATTATTTTTTTCCAAAATCAGACTTGACACCAGAGAGGCTGAATACCGCACTGAGTCAATGCGGTCTTAGCCTCTCTGGTGTCAATGTCACGGGGTGACTGTGTGTGGGTGTGGGTCATCTCTCCTTCACTGCACTCTGTATGAATGCACCCATCCAATTCCCTCCCTCACCTGGTGATTAGTGTGAATGTTTCCACCTGGGGTGATTGGCGCACCTGGGGTGAGCTGTGGGTTTTCCTGGCCACACAAGCTGCCATATATACAGGTGGAGAGTGGAGAGAAGGGAGAGCAAACCGGCAGAGCACACCGGCAGAGCAAACGGACACGAGCAAGTGACAGATGGGCTTGGACGGCACAGCGGACCGGATTGAGGAAAAGAGAGAGGACGCCCTGTGGAAATGGTAGAGGGGTGAAGTACGCTTCACTCCTCTCTGAGCTAAGTACCTCTCTATAAATCTACAAGTTGACACACGTCATTGGAACTCATTGTGGCGCTGCTGTATGTGCTTGGGACAACTAGTTATTTTTGGCTTAAATAAGTTTGGTTTGCTGTGGCTTCATATTTGGAGTTGTTTTGAGTTTGGAGGAGTATTGTGTCACGGGGTGACGTGTGTGGGTGTGGGTCATCTCTCCTTCCCTTCACTCTGTATGAATGCACCCATCCAATTCCGTCCCTCACCTGGTGATTAGTGTAAATGTTTCCACCTGGGGTGATTGGCGCACCTGGGGTGAGCTGTGGGTTTTCCTGGCCACACAAGCTGCCATATATACAGGTGGAGAGTGGAGAGAAGGCAGAGCAAACCGGCAGAGCAAACGGACACGAGCAAGTGACAGATGAGCTTGGACGGCACAGCGGACCGGATTGAGGAAAAGAGAGAGGACGCCCTGTGGAAATGGTAGAGGGGTGAAGTACGCTTCACTCCTCTCTGAGCTAAGTACCTCTCTATAAATCTACAAGTTGACACACGTCATTGGAACTCATTGTGGCGCTGCTGTATGTGCTTGGGACAACTAGTTATTTTTGGCTTAAATAAGTTTGGTTTGCTGTGGCTTCATATTTGGAGTTGTTTTGAGTTTGGAGGAGTATTGTGTCACGGGGTGACGTGTGTGGGTGTGGGTCATCTCTCCTTCCCTTCACTCTGTATGAATGCACCCATCCAATTCCGTCCCTCACCTGGTGATTAGTGTAAATGTTTCCACCTGGGGTGATTGGCGCACCTGGGGTGAGCTGTGGGTTTTCCTGGCCACACAAGCTGCCATATATACAGGTGGAGAGTAGAGAGAAGGCAGAGCAAACCGGCAGAGCAAACGGACACGAGCAAGTGACAGATGGGCTTGGACGGCACAGCGGACCGGATTGAGGAAAAGAGAGAGGACGCCCTGTGGAAATGGTAGAGGGGTGAAGTACGCTTCACTCCTCTCTGAGCTAAGTACCTCTCTATAAATCTACAAGTTGACACGGTTGACACACGTCATTGGAACTCATTGTGGTGTCTCTGGTGTCTCTTGACACCAGAGAGGCTGAATACCGCACTGAGTCAATGCGGTCTTAGCCTCTCTGGTGTCAACACTCTGTCTGATTTTGGATTTTTTTTTTTTTTTTCCAAAATCAGACTTGACACCAGAGAGGCTGAATACCGCACTGAGTCAATGCGGTCTTAGCCTCTCTGGTGTCAACACTCTGTCTGATTTTGGATTATTATTATTTTTTTCCAAAATCAGACTTGACACCAGAGAGGCTGAATACCGCACTGAGTCAATGCGGTCTTAGCCTCTCTGGTGTCAATGTCACGGGGTGACTGTGTGTGGGTGTGGGTCATCTCTCCTTCACTGCACTCTGTATGAATGCACCCATCCAATTCCCTCCCTCACCTGGTGATTAGTGTGAATGTTTCCACCTGGGGTGATTGGCGCACCTGGGGTGAGCTGTGGGTTTTCCTGGCCACACAAGCTGCCATATATACAGGTGGAGAGTGGAGAGAAGGGAGAGCAAACCGGCAGAGCACACCGGCAGAGCAAACGGACACGAGCAAGTGACAGATGGGCTTGGACGGCACAGCGGACCGGATTGAGGAAAAGAGAGAGGACGCCCTGTGGAAATGGTAGAGGGGTGAAGTACGCTTCACTCCTCTCTGAGCTAAGTACCTCTCTATAAATCTACAAGTTGACACACGTCATTGGAACTCATTGTGGCGCTGCTGTATGTGCTTGGGACAACTAGTTATTTTTGGCTTAAATAAGTTTGGTTTGCTGTGGCTTCATATTTGGAGTTGTTTTGAGTTTGGAGGAGTATTGTGTCACGGGGTGACGTGTGTGGGTGTGGGTCATCTCTCCTTCCCTTCACTCTGTATGAATGCACCCATCCAATTCTGTCCCTCACCTGGTGATTAGTGTAAATGTTTCCACCTGGGGTGATTGGCGCACCTGGGGTGAGCTGTGGGTTTTCCTGGCCACACAAGCTGCCATATATACAGGTGGAGAGTGGAGAGAAGGCAGAGCAAACCGGCAGAGCAAACGGACACGAGCAAGTGACAGATGAGCTTGGACGGCACAGCGGACCGGATTGAGGAAAAGAGAGAGGACGCCCTGTGGAAATGGTAGAGGGGTGAAGTACGCTTCACTCCTCTCTGAGCTAAGTACCTCTCTATAAATCTACAAGTTGACACACGTCATTGGAACTCATTGTGGCGCTGCTGTATGTGCTTGGGACAACTAGTTATTTTTGGCTTAAATAAGTTTGGTTTGCTGTGGCTTCATATTTGGAGTTGTTTTGAGTTTGGAGGAGTATTGTGTCACGGGGTGACGTGTGTGGGTGTGGGTCATCTCTCCTTCCCTTCACTCTGTATGAATGCACCCATCCAATTCCGTCCCTCACCTGGTGATTAGTGTAAATGTTTCCACCTGGGGTGATTGGCGCACCTGGGGTGAGCTGTGGGTTTTCCTGGCCACACAAGCTGCCATATATACAGGTGGAGAGTAGAGAGAAGGCAGAGCAAACCGGCAGAGCAAACGGACACGAGCAAGTGACAGATGGGCTTGGACGGCACAGCGGACCGGATTGAGGAAAAGAGAGAGGACGCCCTGTGGAAATGGTAGAGGGGTGAAGTACGCTTCACTCCTCTCTGAGCTAAGTACCTCTCTATAAATCTACAAGTTGACACGGTTGACACACGTCATTGGAACTCATTGTGGTGTCTCTGGTGTCTCTTGACACCAGAGAGGCTGAATACCGCACTGAGTCAATGCGGTCTTAGCCTCTCTGGTGTCAACACTCTGTCTGATTTTGGATTTTTTTTTTTTTTTTCCAAAATCAGACTTGACACCAGAGAGGCTGAATACCGCACTGAGTCAATGCGGTCTTAGCCTCTCTGGTGTCAACACTCTGTCTGATTTTGGATTATTATTATTTTTTTCCAAAATCAGACTTGACACCAGAGAGGCTGAATACCGCACTGAGTCAATGCGGTCTTAGCCTCTCTGGTGTCAATGTCACGGGGTGACTGTGTGTGGGTGTGGGTCATCTCTCCTTCACTGCACTCTGTATGAATGCACCCATCCAATTCCCTCCCTCACCTGGTGATTAGTGTGAATGTTTCCACCTGGGGTGATTGGCGCACCTGGGGTGAGCTGTGGGTTTTCCTGGCCACACAAGCTGCCATATATACAGGTGGAGAGTGGAGAGAAGGGAGAGCAAACCGGCAGAGCACACCGGCAGAGCAAACGGACACGAGCAAGTGACAGATGGGCTTGGACGGCACAGCGGACCGGATTGAGGAAAAGAGAGAGGACGCCCTGTGGAAATGGTAGAGGGGTGAAGTACGCTTCACTCCTCTCTGAGCTAAGTACCTCTCTATAAATCTACAAGTTGACACACGTCATTGGAACTCATTGTGGCGCTGCTGTATGTGCTTGGGACAACTAGTTATTTTTGGCTTAAATAAGTTTGGTTTGCTGTGGCTTCATATTTGGAGTTGTTTTGAGTTTGGAGGAGTATTGTGTCACGGGGTGACGTGTGTGGGTGTGGGTCATCTCTCCTTCCCTTCACTCTGTATGAATGCACCCATCCAATTCCGTCCCTCACCTGGTGATTAGTGTAAATGTTTCCACCTGGGGTGATTGGCGCACCTGGGGTGAGCTGTGGGTTTTCCTGGCCACACAAGCTGCCATATATACAGGTGGAGAGTGGAGAGAAGGCAGAGCAAACCGGCAGAGCAAACGGACACGAGCAAGTGACAGATGGGCTTGGACGGCACAGCGGACCGGATTGAGGAAAAGAGAGAGGACGCCCTGTGGAAATGGTAGAGGGGTGAAGTACGCTTCACTCCTCTCTGAGCTAAGTACCTCTCTATAAATCTACAAGTTGACACACGTCATTGGAACTCATTGTGGCGCTGCTGTATGTGCTTGGGACAACTAGTTATTTTTCGCTTAAATAAGTTTGGTTTGCTGTGGCTTCATATTTGGAGTTGTTTTGAGTTTGGAGGAGTATTGTGTCACGGGGTGACGTGTGTGGGTGTGGGTCATCTCTCCTTCCCTTCACTCTGTATGAATGCACCCATCCAATTCCGTCCCTCACCTGGTGATTAGTGTAAATGTTTCCACCTGGGGTGATTGGCGCACCTGGGGTGAGCTGTGGGTTTTCCTGGCCACACAAGCTGCCATATATACAGGTGGAGAGTGGAGAGAAGGCAGAGCAAACCGGCAGAGCAAACGGACACGAGCAAGTGACAGATGGGCTTGGACGGCACAGCGGACCGGATTGAGGAAAAGAGAGAGGACGCCCTGTGGAAATGGTAGAGGGGTGAAGTACGCTTCACTCCTCTCTGAGCTAAGTACCTCTCTATAAATCTACAAGTTGACACACGTCATTGGAACTCATTGTGGCGCTGCTGTATGTGCTTGGGACAACTAGTTATTTTTGGCTTAAATAAGTTTGGTTTGCTGTGGCTTCATATTTGGAGTTGTTTTGAGTTTGGAGGAGTATTGTGTCACGGGGTGACGGGTGTGGGTCATCTCTCCTTCCCTTCACTCTGTATGAATGCACCCATCCAATTCCGTCCCTCACCTGGTGATTAGTGTAAATGTTTCCACCTGGGGTGATTGGCGCACCTGGGGTGAGCTGTGGGTTTTCCTGGCCACACAAGCTGCCATATATACAGGTGGAGAGTGGAGAGAAGGCAGAGCAAACTGGCAGAGCAAACCGGCACGAGCAAGTGACAGATGGGCTTGGACGGGACGGAGACAGGACAGCCAGGGCCATGAGTGGTACGAGAGCTGGTGACGAGGCGGTGCGTGGGACAGCACGGCGGACCGGATTGAGGAAAAGAGAGAGGACGCCCTGTGGAAATGGTAGAGGGGTGAAGTACGCTTCACTCCTCTCTGAGCTAAGTACCTCTCTATAAATCTACAAGTTGACACGGTTGACACACGTCATTGGAACTCATTGTGGTGTCTCTGGTGTCTCTTGACACCAGAGAGGCTGAATACCGCACTGAGTCAATGCGGTCTTAGCCTCTCTGGTGTCAACACTCTGTCTGATTTTGGATTATTATAATTTTTTTCCAAAATCAGACTTGACACCAGAGAGGCTGAATACCGCACTGAGTCAATGCGGTCTTAGCCTCTCTGGTGTCAATGTCACGGGGTGACTGTGTGTGGGTGTGGGTCATCTCTCCTTCACTGCACTCTGTATGAATGCACCCATCCAATTCCCTCCCTCACCTGGTGATTAGTGTGAATGTTTCCACCTGGGGTGATTGGCGCACCTGGGGTGAGCTGTGGGTTTTCCTGGCCACACAAGCTGCCATATATACAGGTGGAGAGTGGAGAGAAGGGAGAGCAAACCGGCAGAGCACACCGGCAGAGCAAACGGACACGAGCAAGTGACAGATGGGCTTGGACGGCACAGCGGACCGGATTGAGGAAAAGAGAGAGGACGCCCTGTGGAAATGGTAGAGGGGTGAAGTACGCTTCACTCCTCTCCGAGCTAAGTACCTCTCTATAAATCTACAAGTTGACACACGTCATTGGAACTCATTGTGGCGCTGCTGTATGTGCTTGGGACAACTAGTTATTTTTGGCTTAAATAAGTTTGGTTTGCTGTGGCTTCATATTTGGAGTTGTTTTGAGTTTGGAGGAGTATTGTGTCACGGGGTGACGTGTGTGGGTGTGGGTCATCTCTCCTTCCCTTCACTCTGTATGAATGCACCCATCCAATTACGTCCCTCACCTGGTGATTAGTGTAAATGTTTCCACCTGGGGTGATTGGCGCACCTGGGGTGAGCTGTGGGTTTTCCTGGCCACACAAGCTGCCATATATACAGGTGGAGAGTAGAGAGAAGGCAGAGCAAACCGGCAGAGCAAACGGACACGAGCAAGTGACAGATGGGCTTGGACGGCACAGCGGACCGGATTGAGGAAAAGAGAGAGGACGCCCTGTGGAAATGGTAGAGGGGTGAAGTACGCTTCACTCCTCTCTGAGCTAAGTACCTCTCTATGAATCTACAAGTTGACACACGTCATTGGAACTCATTGTGGCGCTGCTGTATGTGCTTGGGACAACTAGTTATTTTTGGCTTAAATAAGTTTGGTTTGCTGTGGCTTCATATTTGGAGTTGTTTTGAGTTTGGAGGAGTATTGTGTCACGGGGTGACGTGTGTGGGTGTGGGTCATCTCTCCTTCCCTTCACTCTGTATGAATGCACCCATCCAATTCCGTCCCTCACCTGGTGATTAGTGTAAATGTTTCCACCTGGGGTGATTGGCGCACCTGGGGTGAGCTGTGGGTTTTCCTGGCCACACAAGCTGCCATATATACAGGTGGAGAGTGGAGAGAAGGCAGAGCAAACCGGCAGAGCAAACGGACACGAGCAAGTGACAGATGGGCTTGGACGGCACAGCGGACCGGATTGAGGAAAAGAGAGAGGACGCCCTGTGGAAATGGTAGAGGGGTGAAGTACGCTTCACTCCTCTCTGAGCTAAGTACCTCTCTATAAATCTACAAGTTGACACACGTCATTGGAACTCATTGTGGCGCTGCTGTATGTGCTTGGGACAACTAGTTATTTTTGGCTTAAATAAGTTTGGTTTGCTGTGGCTTCATATTTGGAGTTGTTTTGAGTTTGGAGGAGTATTGTGTCACGGGGTGACGGGTGTGGGTCATCTCTCCTTCCCTTCACTCTGTATGAATGCACCCATCCAATTCCGTCCCTCACCTGGTGATTAGTGTAAATGTTTCCACCTGGGGTGATTGGCGCACCTGGGGTGAGCTGTGGGTCTTCCTGGCCACACAAGCTGCCATATATACAGGTGGAGAGTGGAGAGAAGGCAGAGCAAACCGGCAGAGCAAACCGGCAGAGCAAACGGACACGAGCAAGTGACAGATGGGCTTGGACGGCACAGCGGACCGGATTGAGGAAAAGAGAGAGGACGCCCTGTGGAAATGGTAGAGGGGTGAAGTACGCTTCACTCCTCTCTGAGCTAAGTACCTCTCTATGAATCTACAAGTTGACACACGTCATTGGAACTCATTGTGGCGCTGCTGTATGTGCTTGGGACAACTAGTTATTTTTGGCTTAAATAAGTTTGGTTTGCTGTGGCTTCATATTTGGAGTTGTTTTGAGTTTGGAGGAGTATTGTGTCACGGGGTGACGGGTGTGGGTCATCTCTCCTTCCCTTCACTCTGTATGAATGCACCCATCCAATTCCGTCCCTCACCTGGTGATTAGTGTAAATGTTTCCACCTGGGGTGATTGGCGCACCTGGGGTGAGCTGTGGGTTTTCCTGGCCACACAAGCTGCCATATATACAGGTGGAGAGTGGAGAGAAGGCAGAGCAAACTGGCAGAGCAAACCGGCACGAGCAAGTGACAGATGGGCTTGGACGGGACGGAGACAGGACAGCCAGGGCCATGAGTGGTACGAGAGCTGGTGACGAGGCGGTGCGTGGGACAGCACGGCGGACCGGATTGAGGAAAAGAGAGAGGACGCCCTGTGGAAATGGTAGAGGGGTGAAGTACGCTTCACTCCTCTCTGAGCTAAGTACCTCTCTATAAATCTACAAGTTGACACGGTTGACACACGTCATTGGAACTCATTGTGGTGTCTCTGGTGTCTCTTGACACCAGAGAGGCTGAATACCGCACTGAGTCAATGCGGTCTTAGCCTCTCTGGTGTCAACACTCTGTCTGATTTTGGATTATTATAATTTTTTTCCAAAATCAGACTTGACACCAGAGAGGCTGAATACCGCACTGAGTCAATGCGGTCTTAGCCTCTCTGGTGTCAATGTCACGGGGTGACTGTGTGTGGGTGTGGGTCATCTCTCCTTCACTGCACTCTGTATGAATGCACCCATCCAATTCCCTCCCTCACCTGGTGATTAGTGTGAATGTTTCCACCTGGGGTGATTGGCGCACCTGGGGTGAGCTGTGGGTTTTCCTGGCCACACAAGCTGCCATATATACAGGTGGAGAGTGGAGAGAAGGGAGAGCAAACCGGCAGAGCACACCGGCAGAGCAAACGGACACGAGCAAGTGACAGATGGGCTTGGACGGCACAGCGGACCGGATTGAGGAAAAGAGAGAGGACGCCCTGTGGAAATGGTAGAGGGGTGAAGTACGCTTCACTCCTCTCCGAGCTAAGTACCTCTCTATAAATCTACAAGTTGACACACGTCATTGGAACTCATTGTGGCGCTGCTGTATGTGCTTGGGACAATTAGTTATTTTTGGCTTAAATAAGTTTGGTTTGCTGTGGCTTCATATTTGGAGTTGTTTTGAGTTTGGAGGAGTATTGTGTCACGGGGTGACGTGTGTGGGTGTGGGTCATCTCTCCTTCCCTTCACTCTGTATGAATGCACCCATCCAATTCCGTCCCTCACCTGGTGATTAGTGTAAATGTTTCCACCTGGGGTGATTGGCGCACCTGGGGTGAGCTGTGGGTTTTCCTGGCCACACAAGCTGCCATATATACAGGTGGAGAGTGGAGAGAAGGCAGAGCAAACCGGCAGAGCAAACGGACACGAGCAAGTGACAGATGGGCTTGGACGGCACAGCGGACCGGATTGAGGAAAAGAGAGAGGACGCCCTGTGGAAATGGTAGAGGGGTGAAGTACGCTTCACTCCTCTCTGAGCTAAGTACCTCTCTATAAATCTACAAGTTGACACACGTCATTGGAACTCATTGTGGCGCTGCTGTATGTGCTTGGGACAACTAGTTATTTTTGGCTTAAATAAGTTTGGTTTGCTGTGGCTTCATATTTGGAGTTGTTTTGAGTTTGGAGGAGTATTGTGTCACGGGGTGACGGGTGTGGGTCATCTCTCCTTCCCTTCACTCTGTATGAATGCACCCATCCAATTCCGTCCCTCACCTGGTGATTAGTGTAAATGTTTCCACCTGGGGTGATTGGCGCACCTGGGGTGAGCTGTGGGTCTTCCTGGCCACACAAGCTGCCATATATACAGGTGGAGAGTGGAGAGAAGGCAGAGCAAACCGGCAGAGCAAACCGGCAGAGCAAACGGACACGAGCAAGTGACAGATGGGCTTGGACGGCACAGCGGACCGGATTGAGGAAAAGAGAGAGGACGCCCTGTGGAAATGGTAGAGGGGTGAAGTACGCTTCACTCCTCTCTGAGCTAAGTACCTCTCTATGAATCTACAAGTTGACACACGTCATTGGAACTCATTGTGGCGCTGCTGTATGTGCTTGGGACAACTAGTTATTTTTGGCTTAAATAAGTTTGGTTTGCTGTGGCTTCATATTTGGAGTTGTTTTGAGTTTGGAGGAGTATTGTGTCACGGGGTGACGGGTGTGGGTCATCTCTCCTTCCCTTCACTCTGTATGAATGCACCCATCCAATTCCGTCCCTCACCTGGTGATTAGTGTAAATGTTTCCACCTGGGGTGATTGGCGCACCTGGGGTGAGCTGTGGGTTTTCCTGGCCACACAAGCTGCCATATATACAGGTGGAGAGTGGAGAGAAGGCAGAGCAAACTGGCAGAGCAAACCGGCACGAGCAAGTGACAGATGGGCTTGGACGGGACGGAGACAGGACAGCCAGGGCCATGAGTGGTACGAGAGCTGGTGACGAGGCGGTGCGTGGGACAGCACGGCGGACCGGATTGAGGAAAAGAGAGAGGACGCCCTGTGGAAATGGTAGAGGGGTGAAGTACGCTTCACTCCTCTCTGAGCTAAGTACCTCTCTATAAATCTACAAGTTGACACGGTTGACACACGTCATTGGAACTCATTGTGGTGTCTCTGGTGTCTCTTGACACCAGAGAGGCTGAATACCGCACTGAGTCAATGCGGTCTTAGCCTCTCTGGTGTCAACACTCTGTCTGATTTTGGATTATTATAATTTTTTTCCAAAATCAGACTTGACACCAGAGAGGCTGAATACCGCACTGAGTCAATGCGGTCTTAGCCTCTCTGGTGTCAATGTCACGGGGTGACTGTGTGTGGGTGTGGGTCATCTCTCCTTCACTGCACTCTGTATGAATGCACCCATCCAATTCCCTCCCTCACCTGGTGATTAGTGTGAATGTTTCCACCTGGGGTGATTGGCGCACCTGGGGTGAGCTGTGGGTTTTCCTGGCCACACAAGCTGCCATATATACAGGTGGAGAGTGGAGAGAAGGGAGAGCAAACCGGCAGAGCACACCGGCAGAGCAAACGGACACGAGCAAGTGACAGATGGGCTTGGACGGCACAGCGGACCGGATTGAGGAAAAGAGAGAGGACGCCCTGTGGAAATGGTAGAGGGGTGAAGTACGCTTCACTCCTCTCCGAGCTAAGTACCTCTCTATAAATCTACAAGTTGACACACGTCATTGGAACTCATTGTGGCGCTGCTGTATGTGCTTGGGACAATTAGTTATTTTTGGCTTAAATAAGTTTGGTTTGCTGTGGCTTCATATTTGGAGTTGTTTTGAGTTTGGAGGAGTATTGTGTCACGGGGTGACGTGTGTGGGTGTGGGTCATCTCTCCTTCCCTTCACTCTGTATGAATGCACCCATCCAATTCCGTCCCTCACCTGGTGATTAGTGTAAATGTTTCCACCTGGGGTGATTGGCGCACCTGGGGTGAGCTGTGGGTTTTCCTGGCCACACAAGCTGCCATATATACAGGTGGAGAGTGGAGAGAAGGCAGAGCAAACCGGCAGAGCAAACGGACACGAGCAAGTGACAGATGGGCTTGGACGGCACAGCGGACCGGATTGAGGAAAAGAGAGAGGACGCCCTGTGGAAATGGTAGAGGGGTGAAGTACGCTTCACTCCTCTCTGAGCTAAGTACCTCTCTATAAATCTACAAGTTGACACACGTCATTGGAACTCATTGTGGCGCTGCTGTATGTGCTTGGGACAACTAGTTATTTTTGGCTTAAATAAGTTTGGTTTGCTGTGGCTTCATATTTGGAGTTGTTTTGAGTTTGGAGGAGTATTGTGTCACGGGGTGACGGGTGTGGGTCATCTCTCCTTCCCTTCACTCTGTATGAATGCACCCATCCAATTCCGTCCCTCACCTGGTGATTAGTGTAAATGTTTCCACCTGGGGTGATTGGCGCACCTGGGGTGAGCTGTGGGTCTTCCTGGCCACACAAGCTGCCATATATACAGGTGGAGAGTGGAGAGAAGGCAGAGCAAACCGGCAGAGCAAACCGGCAGAGCAAACGGACACGAGCAAGTGACAGATGGGCTTGGACGGCACAGCGGACCGGATTGAGGAAAAGAGAGAGGACGCCCTGTGGAAATGGTAGAGGGGTGAAGTACGCTTCACTCCTCTCTGAGCTAAGTACCTCTCTATGAATCTACAAGTTGACACACGTCATTGGAACTCATTGTGGCGCTGCTGTATGTGCTTGGGACAACTAGTTATTTTTGGCTTAAATAAGTTTGGTTTGCTGTGGCTTCATATTTGGAGTTGTTTTGAGTTTGGAGGAGTATTGTGTCACGGGGTGACGGGTGTGGGTCATCTCTCCTTCCCTTCACTCTGTATGAATGCACCCATCCAATTCCGTCCCTCACCTGGTGATTAGTGTAAATGTTTCCACCTGGGGTGATTGGCGCACCTGGGGTGAGCTGTGGGTTTTCCTGGCCACACAAGCTGCCATATATACAGGTGGAGAGTGGAGAGAAGGCAGAGCAAACCGGCAGAGCAAACCGGCACGAGCAAGTGACAGATGGGCTTGGACGGGACGGAGACAGGACAGCCAGGGCCATGAGTGGTACGAGAGCTGGTGACGAGGCGGTGCGTGGGACAGCACGGCGGACCGGATTGAGGAAAAGAGAGAGGACGCCCTGTGGAAATGGTAGAGGGGTGAAGTACGCTTCACTCCTCTCTGAGCTAAGTACCTCTCTATAAATCTACAAGTTGACACGGTTGACACACGTCATTGGAACTCATTGTGGTGTCTCTGGTGTCTCTTGACACCAGAGAGGCTGAATACCGCACTGAGTCAATGCGGTCTTAGCCTCTCTGGTGTCAACACTCTGTCTGATTTTGGATTATTATAATTTTTTTCCAAAATCAGACTTGACACCAGAGAGGCTGAATACCGCACTGAGTCAATGCGGTCTTAGCCTCTCTGGTGTCAATGTCACGGGGTGACTGTGTGTGGGTGTGGGTCATCTCTCCTTCACTGCACTCTGTATGAATGCACCCATCCAATTCCCTCCCTCACCTGGTGATTAGTGTGAATGTTTCCACCTGGGGTGATTGGCGCACCTGGGGTGAGCTGTGGGTTTTCCTGGCCACACAAGCTGCCATATATACAGGTGGAGAGTGGAGAGAAGGGAGAGCAAACCGGCAGAGCACACCGGCAGAGCAAACGGACACGAGCAAGTGACAGATGGGCTTGGACGGCACAGCGGACCGGATTGAGGAAAAGAGAGAGGACGCCCTGTGGAAATGGTAGAGGGGTGAAGTACGCTTCACTCCTCTCCGAGCTAAGTACCTCTCTATAAATCTACAAGTTGACACACGTCATTGGAACTCATTGTGGCGCTGCTGTATGTGCTTGGGACAACTAGTTATTTTTGGCTTAAATAAGTTTGGTTTGCTGTGGCTTCATATTTGGAGTTGTTTTGAGTTTGGAGGAGTATTGTGTCACGGGGTGACGTGTGTGGGTGTGGGTCATCTCTCCTTCCCTTCACTCTGTATGAATGCACCCATCCAATTCCGTCCCTCACCTGGTGATTAGTGTAAATGTTTCCACCTGGGGTGATTGGCGCACCTGGGGTGAGCTGTGGGTTTTCCTGGCCACACAAGCTGCCATATATACAGGTGGAGAGTGGAGAGAAGGCAGAGCAAACCGGCAGAGCAAACGGACACGAGCAAGTGACAGATGGGCTTGGACGGCACAGCGGACCGGATTGAGGAAAAGAGAGAGGACGCCCTGTGGAAATGGTAGAGGGGTGAAGTACGCTTCACTCCTCTCTGAGCTAAGTACCTCTCTATAAATCTACAAGTTGACACACGTCATTGGAACTCATTGTGGCGCTGCTGTATGTGCTTGGGACAACTAGTTATTTTTGGCTTAAATAAGTTTGGTTTGCTGTGGCTTCATATTTGGAGTTGTTTTGAGTTTGGAGGAGTATTGTGTCACGGGGTGACGGGTGTGGGTCATCTCTCCTTCCCTTCACTCTGTATGAATGCACCCATCCAATTCCGTCCCTCACCTGGTGATTAGTGTAAATGTTTCCACCTGGGGTGATTGGCGCACCTGGGGTGAGCTGTGGGTCTTCCTGGCCACACAAGCTGCCATATATACAGGTGGAGAGTGGAGAGAAGGCAGAGCAAACCGGCAGAGCAAACCGGCAGAGCAAACGGACACGAGCAAGTGACAGATGGGCTTGGACGGCACAGCGGACCGGATTGAGGAAAAGAGAGAGGACGCCCTGTGGAAATGGTAGAGGGGTGAAGTACGCTTCACTCCTCTCTGAGCTAAGTACCTCTCTATGAATCTACAAGTTGACACACGTCATTGGAACTCATTGTGGCGCTGCTGTATGTGCTTGGGACAACTAGTTATTTTTGGCTTAAATAAGTTTGGTTTGCTGTGGCTTCATATTTGGAGTTGTTTTGAGTTTGGAGGAGTATTGTGTCACGGGGTGACGGGTGTGGGTCATCTCTCCTTCCCTTCACTCTGTATGAATGCACCCATCCAATTCCGTCCCTCACCTGGTGATTAGTGTAAATGTTTCCACCTGGGGTGATTGGCGCACCTGGGGTGAGCTGTGGGTTTTCCTGGCCACACAAGCTGCCATATATACAGGTGGAGAGTGGAGAGAAGGCAGAGCAAACCGGCAGAGCAAACCGGCACGAGCAAGTGACAGATGGGCTTGGACGGGACGGAGACAGGACAGCCAGGGCCATGAGTGGTACGAGAGCTGGTGACGAGGCGGTGCGTGGGACAGCACGGCGGACCGGATTGAGGAAAAGAGAGAGGACGCCCTGTGGAAATGGTAGAGGGGTGAAGTACGCTTCACTCCTCTCTGAGCTAAGTACCTCTCTATAAATCTACAAGTTGACACGGTTGACACACGTCATTGGAACTCATTGTGGTGTCTCTGGTGTCTCTTGACACCAGAGAGGCTGAATACCGCACTGAGTCAATGCGGTCTTAGCCTCTCTGGTGTCAACACTCTGTCTGATTTTGGATTATTATAATTTTTTTCCAAAATCAGACTTGACACCAGAGAGGCTGAATACCGCACTGAGTCAATGCGGTCTTAGCCTCTCTGGTGTCAATGTCACGGGGTGACTGTGTGTGGGTGTGGGTCATCTCTCCTTCACTGCACTCTGTATGAATGCACCCATCCAATTCCCTCCCTCACCTGGTGATTAGTGTGAATGTTTCCACCTGGGGTGATTGGCGCACCTGGGGTGAGCTGTGGGTTTTCCTGGCCACACAAGCTGCCATATATACAGGTGGAGAGTGGAGAGAAGGGAGAGCAAACCGGCAGAGCACACCGGCAGAGCAAACGGACACGAGCAAGTGACAGATGGGCTTGGACGGCACAGCGGACCGGATTGAGGAAAAGAGAGAGGACGCCCTGTGGAAATGGTAGAGGGGTGAAGTACGCTTCACTCCTCTCCGAGCTAAGTACCTCTCTATAAATCTACAAGTTGACACACGTCATTGGAACTCATTGTGGCGCTGCTGTATGTGCTTGGGACAACTAGTTATTTTTGGCTTAAATAAGTTTGGTTTGCTGTGGCTTCATATTTGGAGTTGTTTTGAGTTTGGAGGAGTATTGTGTCACGGGGTGACGTGTGTGGGTGTGGGTCATCTCTCCTTCCCTTCACTCTGTATGAATGCACCCATCCAATTCCGTCCCTCACCTGGTGATTAGTGTAAATGTTTCCACCTGGGGTGATTGGCGCACCTGGGGTGAGCTGTGGGTTTTCCTGGCCACACAAGCTGCCATATATACAGGTGGAGAGTAGAGAGAAGGCAGAGCAAACCGGCAGAGCAAACGGACACGAGCAAGTGACAGATGGGCTTGGACGGCACAGCGGACCGGATTGAGGAAAAGAGAGAGGACGCCCTGTGGAAATGGTAGAGGGGTGAAGTACGCTTCACTCCTCTCTGAGCTAAGTACCTCTCTATAAATCTACAAGTTGACACACGTCATTGGAACTCATTGTGGCGGTGCTGTATGTGCTTGGGACAACTAGTTATTTTTGGCTTAAATAAGTTTGGTTTGCTGTGGCTTCATATTTGGAGTTGTTTTGAGTTTGGAGGAGTATTGTGTCACGGGGTGACGTGTGTGGGTGTGGGTCATCTCTCCTTCCCTTCACTCTGTATGAATGCACCCATCCAATTCCGTCCCTCACCTGGTGATTAGTGTAAATGTTTCCACCTGGGGTGATTGGCGCACCTGGGGTGAGCTGTGGGTTTTCCTGGCCACACAAGCTGCCATATATACAGGTGGAGAGTGGAGAGAAGGCAGAGCAAACCGGCAGAGCAAACGGACACGAGCAAGTGACAGATGGGCTTGGACGGCACAGCGGACCGGATTGAGGAAAAGAGAGAGGACGCCCTGTGGAAATGGTAGAGGGGTGAAGTACGCTTCACTCCTCTCTGAGCTAAGTACCTCTCTATAAATCTACAAGTTGACACACGTCATTGGAACTCATTGTGGCGCTGCTGTATGTGCTTGGGACAACTAGTTATTTTTGGCTTAAATAAGTTTGGTTTGCTGTGGCTTCATATTTGGAGTTGTTTTGAGTTTGGAGGAGTATTGTGTCACGGGGTGACGGGTGTGGGTCATCTCTCCTTCCCTTCACTCTGTATGAATGCACCCATCCAATTCCGTCCCTCACCTGGTGATTAGTGTAAATGTTTCCACCTGGGGTGATTGGCGAACCTGGGGTGAGCTGTGGGTCTTCCTGGCCACACAAGCTGCCATATATACAGGTGGAGAGTGGAGAGAAGGCAGAGCAAACCGGCAGAGCAAACCGGCAGAGCAAACGGACACGAGCAAGTGACAGATGGGCTTGGACGGCACAGCGGACCGGATTGAGGAAAAGAGAGAGGACGCCCTGTGGAAATGGTAGAGGGGTGAAGTACGCTTCACTCCTCTCTGAGCTAAGTACCTCTCTATGAATCTACAAGTTGACACACGTCATTGGAACTCATTGTGGCGCTGCTGTATGTGCTTGGGACAACTAGTTATTTTTGGCTTAAATAAGTTTGGTTTGCTGTGGCTTCATATTTGGAGTTGTTTTGAGTTTGGAGGAGTATTGTGTCACGGGGTGACGGGTGTGGGTCATCTCTCCTTCCCTTCACTCTGTATGAATGCACCCATCCAATTCCGTCCCTCACCTGGTGATTAGTGTAAATGTTTCCACCTGGGGTGATTGGCACACCTGGGGTGAGCTGTGGGTTTTCCTGGCCACACAAGCTGCCATATATACAGGTGGAGAGTGGAGAGAAGGCAGAGCAAACCGGCAGAGCAAACCGGCACGAGCAAGTGACAGATGGGCTTGGACGGGACGGAGACAGGACAGCCAGGGCCATGAGTGGTACGAGAGCTGGTGACGAGGCGGTGCGTGGGACAGCACGGCGGACCGGATTGAGGAAAAGAGAGAGGACGCCCTGTGGAAATGGTAGAGGGGTGAAGTACGCTTCACTCCTCTCTGAGCTAAGTACCTCTCTATAAATCTACAAGTTGACACGGTTGACACACGTCATTGGAACTCATTGTGGTGTCTCTGGTGTCTCTTGACACCAGAGAGGCTGAATACCGCACTGAGTCAATGCGGTCTTAGCCTCTCTGGTGTCAACACTCTGTCTGATTTTGGATTATTATAATTTTTTTCCAAAATCAGACTTGACACCAGAGAGGCTGAATACCGCACTGAGTCAATGCGGTCTTAGCCTCTCTGGTGTCAATGTCACGGGGTGACTGTGTGTGGGTGTGGGTCATCTCTCCTTCACTGCACTCTGTATGAATGCACCCATCCAATTCCCTCCCTCACCTGGTGATTAGTGTGAATGTTTCCACCTGGGGTGATTGGCGCACCTGGGGTGAGCTGTGGGTTTTCCTGGCCACACAAGCTGCCATATATACAGGTGGAGAGTGGAGAGAAGGGAGAGCAAACCGGCAGAGCACACCGGCAGAGCAAACGGACACGAGCAAGTGACAGATGGGCTTGGACGGCACAGCGGACCGGATTGAGGAAAAGAGAGAGGACGCCCTGTGGAAATGGTAGAGGGGTGAAGTACGCTTCACTCCTCTCCGAGCTAAGTACCTCTCTATAAATCTACAAGTTGACACACGTCATTGGAACTCATTGTGGCGCTGCTGTATGTGCTTGGGACAACTAGTTATTTTTGGCTTAAATAAGTTTGGTTTGCTGTGGCTTCATATTTGGAGTTGTTTTGAGTTTGGAGGAGTATTGTGTCACGGGGTGACGTGTGTGGGTGTGGGTCATCTCTCCTTCCCTTCACTCTGTATGAATGCACCCATCCAATTCCGTCCCTCACCTGGTGATTAGTGTAAATGTTTCCACCTGGGGTGATTGGCGCACCTGGGGTGAGCTGTGGGTTTTCCTGGCCACACAAGCTGCCATATATACAGGTGGAGAGTGGAGAGAAGGCAGAGCAAACCGGCAGAGCAAACGGACACGAGCAAGTGACAGATGGGCTTGGACGGCACAGCGGACCGGATTGAGGAAAAGAGAGAGGACGCCCTGTGGAAATGGTAGAGGGGTGAAGTACGCTTCACTCCTCTCTGAGCTAAGTACCTCTCTATAAATCTACAAGTTGACACACGTCATTGGAACTCATTGTGGCGCTGCTGTATGTGCTTGGGACAACTAGTTATTTTTGGCTTAAATAAGTTTGGTTTGCTGTGGCTTCATATTTGGAGTTGTTTTGAGTTTGGAGGAGTATTGTGTCACGGGGTGACGGGTGTGGGTCATCTCTCCTTCCCTTCACTCTGTATGAATGCACCCATCCAATTCCGTCCCTCACCTGGTGATTAGTGTAAATGTTTCCACCTGGGGTGATTGGCGAACCTGGGGTGAGCTGTGGGTCTTCCTGGCCACACAAGCTGCCATATATACAGGTGGAGAGTGGAGAGAAGGCAGAGCAAACCGGCAGAGCAAACCGGCAGAGCAAACGGACACGAGCAAGTGACAGATGGGCTTGGACGGCACAGCGGACCGGATTGAGGAAAAGAGAGAGGACGCCCTGTGGAAATGGTAGAGGGGTGAAGTACGCTTCACTCCTCTCTGAGCTAAGTACCTCTCTATGAATCTACAAGTTGACACACGTCATTGGAACTCATTGTGGCGCTGCTGTATGTGCTTGGGACAACTAGTTATTTTTGGCTTAAATAAGTTTGGTTTGCTGTGGCTTCATATTTGGAGTTGTTTTGAGTTTGGAGGAGTATTGTGTCACGGGGTGACGGGTGTGGGTCATCTCTCCTTCCCTTCACTCTGTATGAATGCACCCATCCAATTCCGTCCCTCACCTGGTGATTAGTGTAAATGTTTCCACCTGGGGTGATTGGCACACCTGGGGTGAGCTGTGGGTTTTCCTGGCCACACAAGCTGCCATATATACAGGTGGAGAGTGGAGAGAAGGCAGAGCAAACCGGCAGAGCAAACCGGCACGAGCAAGTGACAGATGGGCTTGGACGGGACGGAGACAGGACAGCCAGGGCCATGAGTGGTACGAGAGCTGGTGACGAGGCGGTGCGTGGGACAGCACGGCGGACCGGATTGAGGAAAAGAGAGAGGACGCCCTGTGGAAATGGTAGAGGGGTGAAGTACGCTTCACTCCTCTCTGAGCTAAGTACCTCTCTATAAATCTACAAGTTGACACGGTTGACACACGTCATTGGAACTCATTGTGGTGTCTCTGGTGTCTCTTGACACCAGAGAGGCTGAATACCGCACTGAGTCAATGCGGTCTTAGCCTCTCTGGTGTCAACACTCTGTCTGATTTTGGATTATTATAATTTTTTTCCAAAATCAGACTTGACACCAGAGAGGCTGAATACCGCACTGAGTCAATGCGGTCTTAGCCTCTCTGGTGTCAATGTCACGGGGTGACTGTGTGTGGGTGTGGGTCATCTCTCCTTCACTGCACTCTGTATGAATGCACCCATCCAATTCCCTCCCTCACCTGGTGATTAGTGTGAATGTTTCCACCTGGGGTGATTGGCGCACCTGGGGTGAGCTGTGGGTTTTCCTGGCCACACAAGCTGCCATATATACAGGTGGAGAGTGGAGAGAAGGGAGAGCAAACCGGCAGAGCACACCGGCAGAGCAAACGGACACGAGCAAGTGACAGATGGGCTTGGACGGCACAGCGGACCGGATTGAGGAAAAGAGAGAGGACGCCCTGTGGAAATGGTAGAGGGGTGAAGTACGCTTCACTCCTCTCCGAGCTAAGTACCTCTCTATAAATCTACAAGTTGACACACGTCATTGGAACTCATTGTGGCGCTGCTGTATGTGCTTGGGACAACTAGTTATTTTTGGCTTAAATAAGTTTGGTTTGCTGTGGCTTCATATTTGGAGTTGTTTTGAGTTTGGAGGAGTATTGTGTCACGGGGTGACGTGTGTGGGTGTGGGTCATCTCTCCTTCCCTTCACTCTGTATGAATGCACCCATCCAATTCCGTCCCTCACCTGGTGATTAGTGTAAATGTTTCCACCTGGGGTGATTGGCGCACCTGGGGTGAGCTGTGGGTTTTCCTGGCCACACAAGCTGCCATATATACAGGTGGAGAGTGGAGAGAAGGCAGAGCAAACCGGCAGAGCAAACGGACACGAGCAAGTGACAGATGGGCTTGGACGGCACAGCGGACCGGATTGAGGAAAAGAGAGAGGACGCCCTGTGGAAATGGTAGAGGGGTGAAGTACGCTTCACTCCTCTCTGAGCTAAGTACCTCTCTATAAATCTACAAGTTGACACACGTCATTGGAACTCATTGTGGCGCTGCTGTATGTGCTTGGGACAACTAGTTATTTTTGGCTTAAATAAGTTTGGTTTGCTGTGGCTTCATATTTGGAGTTGTTTTGAGTTTGGAGGAGTATTGTGTCACGGGGTGACGGGTGTGGGTCATCTCTCCTTCCCTTCACTCTGTATGAATGCACCCATCCAATTCCGTCCCTCACCTGGTGATTAGTGTAAATGTTTCCACCTGGGGTGATTGGCGCACCTGGGGTGAGCTGTGGGTCTTCCTGGCCACACAAGCTGCCATATATACAGGTGGAGAGTGGAGAGAAGGCAGAGCAAACCGGCAGAGCAAACCGGCAGAGCAAACGGACACGAGCAAGTGACAGATGGGCTTGGACGGCACAGCGGACCGGATTGAGGAAAAGAGAGAGGACGCCCTGTGGAAATGGTAGAGGGGTGAAGTACGCTTCACTCCTCTCTGAGCTAAGTACCTCTCTATGAATCTACAAGTTGACACACGTCATTGGAACTCATTGTGGCGCTGCTGTATGTGCTTGGGACAACTAGTTATTTTTGGCTTAAATAAGTTTGGTTTGCTGTGGCTTCATATTTGGAGTTGTTTTGAGTTTGGAGGAGTATTGTGTCACGGGGTGACGGGTGTGGGTCATCTCTCCTTCCCTTCACTCTGTATGAATGCACCCATCCAATTCCGTCCCTCACCTGGTGATTAGTGTAAATGTTTCCACCTGGGGTGATTGGCGCACCTGGGGTGAGCTGTGGGTTTTCCTGGCCACACAAGCTGCCATATATACAGGTGGAGAGTGGAGAGAAGGCAGAGCAAACCGGCAGAGCAAACCGGCACGAGCAAGTGACAGATGGGCTTGGACGGGACGGAGACAGGACAGCCAGGGCCATGAGTGGTACGAGAGCTGGTGACGAGGCGGTGCGTGGGACAGCACGGCGGACCGGATTGAGGAAAAGAGAGAGGACGCCCTGTGGAAATGGTAGAGGGGTGAAGTACGCTTCACTCCTCTCTGAGCTAAGTACCTCTCTATAAATCTACAAGTTGACACGGTTGACACACGTCATTGGAACTCATTGTGGTGTCTCTGGTGTCTCTTGACACCAGAGAGGCTGAATACCGCACTGAGTCAATGCGGTCTTAGCCTCTCTGGTGTCAACACTCTGTCTGATTTTGGATTATTATAATTTTTTTCCAAAATCAGACTTGACACCAGAGAGGCTGAATACCGCACTGAGTCAATGCGGTCTTAGCCTCTCTGGTGTCAATGTCACGGGGTGACTGTGTGTGGGTGTGGGTCATCTCTCCTTCACTGCACTCTGTATGAATGCACCCATCCAATTCCCTCCCTCACCTGGTGATTAGTGTGAATGTTTCCACCTGGGGTGATTGGCGCACCTGGGGTGAGCTGTGGGTTTTCCTGGCCACACAAGCTGCCATATATACAGGTGGAGAGTGGAGAGAAGGCAGAGCAAACCGGCAGAGCAAACCGGCACGAGCAAGTGACAGATGGGCTTGGACGGGACGGAGACAGGACAGCCAGGGCCATGAGTGGTACGAGAGCTGGTGACGAGGCGGTGCGTGGGACAGCACGGCGGACCGGATTGAGGAAAAGAGAGAGGACGCCCTGTGGAAATGGTAGAGGGGTGAAGTACGCTTCACTCCTCTCTGAGCTAAGTACCTCTCTATAAATCTACAAGTTGACACGGTTGACACACGTCATTGGAACTCATTGTGGTGTCTCTGGTGTCTCTTGACACCAGAGAGGCTGAATACCGCACTGAGTCAATGCGGTCTTAGCCTCTCTGGTGTCAACACTCTGTCTGATTTTGGATTATTATAATTTTTTTCCAAAATCAGACTTGACACCAGAGAGGCTGAATACCGCACTGAGTCAATGCGGTCTTAGCCTCTCTGGTGTCAATGTCACGGGGTGACTGTGTGTGGGTGTGGGTCATCTCTCCTTCACTGCACTCTGTATGAATGCACCCATCCAATTCCCTCCCTCACCTGGTGATTAGTGTGAATGTTTCCACCTGGGGTGATTGGCGCACCTGGGGTGAGCTGTGGGTTTTCCTGGCCACACAAGCTGCCATATATACAGGTGGAGAGTGGAGAGAAGGGAGAGCAAACCGGCAGAGCACACCGGCAGAGCAAACGGACACGAGCAAGTGACAGATGGGCTTGGACGGCACAGCGGACCGGATTGAGGAAAAGAGAGAGGACGCCCTGTGGAAATGGTAGAGGGGTGAAGTACGCTTCACTCCTCTCCGAGCTAAGTACCTCTCTATAAATCTACAAGTTGACACACGTCATTGGAACTCATTGTGGCGCTGCTGTATGTGCTTGGGACAACTAGTTATTTTTGGCTTAAATAAGTTTGGTTTGCTGTGGCTTCATATTTGGAGTTGTTTTGAGTTTGGAGGAGTATTGTGTCACGGGGTGACGTGTGTGGGTGTGGGTCATCTCTCCTTCCCTTCACTCTGTATGAATGCACCCATCCAATTCCGTCCCTCACCTGGTGATTAGTGTAAATGTTTCCACCTGGGGTGATTGGCGCACCTGGGGTGAGCTGTGGGTTTTCCTGGCCACACAAGCTGCCATATATACAGGTGGAGAGTGGAGAGAAGGCAGAGCAAACCGGCAGAGCAAACGGACACGAGCAAGTGACAGATGGGCTTGGACGGCACAGCGGACCGGATTGAGGAAAAGAGAGAGGACGCCCTGTGGAAATGGTAGAGGGGTGAAGTACGCTTCACTCCTCTCTGAGCTAAGTACCTCTCTATAAATCTACAAGTTGACACACGTCATTGGAACTCATTGTGGCGCTGCTGTATGTGCTTGGGACAACTAGTTATTTTTGGCTTAAATAAGTTTGGTTTGCTGTGGCTTCATATTTGGAGTTGTTTTGAGTTTGGAGGAGTATTGTGTCACGGGGTGACGGGTGTGGGTCATCTCTCCTTCCCTTCACTCTGTATGAATGCACCCATCCAATTCCGTCCCTCACCTGGTGATTAGTGTAAATGTTTCCACCTGGGGTGATTGGCGCACCTGGGGTGAGCTGTGGGTCTTCCTGGCCACACAAGCTGCCATATATACAGGTGGAGAGTGGAGAGAAGGCAGAGCAAACCGGCAGAGCAAACCGGCAGAGCAAACGGACACGAGCAAGTGACAGATGGGCTTGGACGGCACAGCGGACCGGATTGAGGAAAAGAGAGAGGACGCCCTGTGGAAATGGTAGAGGGGTGAAGTACGCTTCACTCCTCTCTGAGCTAAGTACCTCTCTATGAATCTACAAGTTGACACACGTCATTGGAACTCATTGTGGCGCTGCTGTATGTGCTTGGGACAACTAGTTATTTTTGGCTTAAATAAGTTTGGTTTGCTGTGGCTTCATATTTGGAGTTGTTTTGAGTTTGGAGGAGTATTGTGTCACGGGGTGACGGGTGTGGGTCATCTCTCCTTCCCTTCACTCTGTATGAATGCACCCATCCAATTCCGTCCCTCACCTGGTGATTAGTGTAAATGTTTCCACCTGGGGTGATTGGCACACCTGGGGTGAGCTGTGGGTTTTCCTGGCCACACAAGCTGCCATATATACAGGTGGAGAGTGGAGAGAAGGCAGAGCAAACCGGCAGAGCAAACCGGCACGAGCAAGTGACAGATGGGCTTGGACGGGACGGAGACAGGACAGCCAGGGCCATGAGTGGTACGAGAGCTGGTGACGAGGCGGTGCGTGGGACAGCACGGCGGACCGGATTGAGGAAAAGAGAGAGGACGCCCTGTGGAAATGGTAGAGGGGTGAAGTACGCTTCACTCCTCTCTGAGCTAAGTACCTCTCTATAAATCTACAAGTTGACACGGTTGACACACGTCATTGGAACTCATTGTGGTGTCTCTGGTGTCTCTTGACACCAGAGAGGCTGAATACCGCACTGAGTCAATGCGGTCTTAGCCTCTCTGGTGTCAACACTCTGTCTGATTTTGGATTATTATAATTTTTTTCCAAAATCAGACTTGACACCAGAGAGGCTGAATACCGCACTGAGTCAATGCGGTCTTAGCCTCTCTGGTGTCAATGTCACGGGGTGACTGTGTGTGGGTGTGGGTCATCTCTCCTTCACTGCACTCTGTATGAATGCACCCATCCAATTCCCTCCCTCACCTGGTGATTAGTGTGAATGTTTCCACCTGGGGTGATTGGCGCACCTGGGGTGAGCTGTGGGTTTTCCTGGCCACACAAGCTGCCATATATACAGGTGGAGAGTGGAGAGAAGGGAGAGCAAACCGGCAGAGCACACCGGCAGAGCAAACGGACACGAGCAAGTGACAGATGGGCTTGGACGGCACAGCGGACCGGATTGAGGAAAAGAGAGAGGACGCCCTGTGGAAATGGTAGAGGGGTGAAGTACGCTTCACTCCTCTCCGAGCTAAGTACCTCTCTATAAATCTACAAGTTGACACACGTCATTGGAACTCATTGTGGCGCTGCTGTATGTGCTTGGGACAACTAGTTATTTTTGGCTTAAATAAGTTTGGTTTGCTGTGGCTTCATATTTGGAGTTGTTTTGAGTTTGGAGGAGTATTGTGTCACGGGGTGACGTGTGTGGGTGTGGGTCATCTCTCCTTCCCTTCACTCTGTATGAATGCACCCATCCAATTCCGTCCCTCACCTGGTGATTAGTGTAAATGTTTCCACCTGGGGTGATTGGCGCACCTGGGGTGAGCTGTGGGTTTTCCTGGCCACACAAGCTGCCATATATACAGGTGGAGAGTGGAGAGAAGGCAGAGCAAACCGGCAGAGCAAACGGACACGAGCAAGTGACAGATGGGCTTGGACGGCACAGCGGACCGGATTGAGGAAAAGAGAGAGGACGCCCTGTGGAAATGGTAGAGGGGTGAAGTACGCTTCACTCCTCTCTGAGCTAAGTACCTCTCTATAAATCTACAAGTTGACACACGTCATTGGAACTCATTGTGGCGCTGCTGTATGTGCTTGGGACAACTAGTTATTTTTGGCTTAAATAAGTTTGGTTTGCTGTGGCTTCATATTTGGAGTTGTTTTGAGTTTGGAGGAGTATTGTGTCACGGGGTGACGGGTGTGGGTCATCTCTCCTTCCCTTCACTCTGTATGAATGCACCCATCCAATTCCGTCCCTCACCTGGTGATTAGTGTAAATGTTTCCACCTGGGGTGATTGGCGCACCTGGGGTGAGCTGTGGGTCTTCCTGGCCACACAAGCTGCCATATATACAGGTGGAGAGTGGAGAGAAGGCAGAGCAAACCGGCAGAGCAAACCGGCAGAGCAAACGGACACGAGCAAGTGACAGATGGGCTTGGACGGCACAGCGGACCGGATTGAGGAAAAGAGAGAGGACGCCCTGTGGAAATGGTAGAGGGGTGAAGTACGCTTCACTCCTCTCTGAGCTAAGTACCTCTCTATGAATCTACAAGTTGACACACGTCATTGGAACTCATTGTGGCGCTGCTGTATGTGCTTGGGACAACTAGTTATTTTTGGCTTAAATAAGTTTGGTTTGCTGTGGCTTCATATTTGGAGTTGTTTTGAGTTTGGAGGAGTATTGTGTCACGGGGTGACGGGTGTGGGTCATCTCTCCTTCCCTTCACTCTGTATGAATGCACCCATCCAATTCCGTCCCTCACCTGGTGATTAGTGTAAATGTTTCCACCTGGGGTGATTGGCGCACCTGGGGTGAGCTGTGGGTTTTCCTGGCCACACAAGCTGCCATATATACAGGTGGAGAGTGGAGAGAAGGCAGAGCAAACCGGCAGAGCAAACCGGCACGAGCAAGTGACAGATGGGCTTGGACGGGACGGAGACAGGACAGCCAGGGCCATGAGTGGTACGAGAGCTGGTGACGAGGCGGTGCGTGGGACAGCACGGCGGACCGGATTGAGGAAAAGAGAGAGGACGCCCTGTGGAAATGGTAGAGGGGTGAAGTACGCTTCACTCCTCTCTGAGCTAAGTACCTCTCTATAAATCTACAAGTTGACACGGTTGACACACGTCATTGGAACTCATTGTGGTGTCTCTGGTGTCTCTTGACACCAGAGAGGCTGAATACCGCACTGAGTCAATGCGGTCTTAGCCTCTCTGGTGTCAACACTCTGTCTGATTTTGGATTATTATAATTTTTTTCCAAAATCAGACTTGACACCAGAGAGGCTGAATACCGCACTGAGTCAATGCGGTCTTAGCCTCTCTGGTGTCAATGTCACGGGGTGACTGTGTGTGGGTGTGGGTCATCTCTCCTTCACTGCACTCTGTATGAATGCACCCATCCAATTCCCTCCCTCACCTGGTGATTAGTGTGAATGTTTCCACCTGGGGTGATTGGCGCACCTGGGGTGAGCTGTGGGTTTTCCTGGCCACACAAGCTGCCATATATACAGGTGGAGAGTGGAGAGAAGGCAGAGCAAACCGGCAGAGCAAACCGGCACGAGCAAGTGACAGATGGGCTTGGACGGGACGGAGACAGGACAGCCAGGGCCATGAGTGGTACGAGAGCTGGTGACGAGGCGGTGCGTGGGACAGCACGGCGGACCGGATTGAGGAAAAGAGAGAGGACGCCCTGTGGAAATGGTAGAGGGGTGAAGTACGCTTCACTCCTCTCTGAGCTAAGTACCTCTCTATAAATCTACAAGTTGACACGGTTGACACACGTCATTGGAACTCATTGTGGTGTCTCTGGTGTCTCTTGACACCAGAGAGGCTGAATACCGCACTGAGTCAATGCGGTCTTAGCCTCTCTGGTGTCAACACTCTGTCTGATTTTGGATTATTATAATTTTTTTCCAAAATCAGACTTGACACCAGAGAGGCTGAATACCGCACTGAGTCAATGCGGTCTTAGCCTCTCTGGTGTCAATGTCACGGGGTGACTGTGTGTGGGTGTGGGTCATCTCTCCTTCACTGCACTCTGTATGAATGCACCCATCCAATTCCCTCCCTCACCTGGTGATTAGTGTGAATGTTTCCACCTGGGGTGATTGGCGCACCTGGGGTGAGCTGTGGGTTTTCCTGGCCACACAAGCTGCCATATATACAGGTGGAGAGTGGAGAGAAGGGAGAGCAAACCGGCAGAGCACACCGGCAGAGCAAACGGACACGAGCAAGTGACAGATGGGCTTGGACGGCACAGCGGACCGGATTGAGGAAAAGAGAGAGGACGCCCTGTGGAAATGGTAGAGGGGTGAAGTACGCTTCACTCCTCTCCGAGCTAAGTACCTCTCTATAAATCTACAAGTTGACACACGTCATTGGAACTCATTGTGGCGCTGCTGTATGTGCTTGGGACAACTAGTTATTTTTGGCTTAAATAAGTTTGGTTTGCTGTGGCTTCATATTTGGAGTTGTTTTGAGTTTGGAGGAGTATTGTGTCACGGGGTGACGTGTGTGGGTGTGGGTCATCTCTCCTTCCCTTCACTCTGTATGAATGCACCCATCCAATTCCGTCCCTCACCTGGTGATTAGTGTAAATGTTTCCACCTGGGGTGATTGGCGCACCTGGGGTGAGCTGTGGGTTTTCCTGGCCACACAAGCTGCCATATATACAGGTGGAGAGTGGAGAGAAGGCAGAGCAAACCGGCAGAGCAAACGGACACGAGCAAGTGACAGATGGGCTTGGACGGCACAGCGGACCGGATTGAGGAAAAGAGAGAGGACGCCCTGTGGAAATGGTAGAGGGGTGAAGTACGCTTCACTCCTCTCTGAGCTAAGTACCTCTCTATAAATCTACAAGTTGACACACGTCATTGGAACTCATTGTGGCGCTGCTGTATGTGCTTGGGACAACTAGTTATTTTTGGCTTAAATAAGTTTGGTTTGCTGTGGCTTCATATTTGGAGTTGTTTTGAGTTTGGAGGAGTATTGTGTCACGGGGTGACGGGTGTGGGTCATCTCTCCTTCCCTTCACTCTGTATGAATGCACCCATCCAATTCCGTCCCTCACCTGGTGATTAGTGTAAATGTTTCCACCTGGGGTGATTGGCGCACCTGGGGTGAGCTGTGGGTCTTCCTGGCCACACAAGCTGCCATATATACAGGTGGAGAGTGGAGAGAAGGCAGAGCAAACCGGCAGAGCAAACCGGCAGAGCAAACGGACACGAGCAAGTGACAGATGGGCTTGGACGGCACAGCGGACCGGATTGAGGAAAAGAGAGAGGACGCCCTGTGGAAATGGTAGAGGGGTGAAGTACGCTTCACTCCTCTCTGAGCTAAGTACCTCTCTATGAATCTACAAGTTGACACACGTCATTGGAACTCATTGTGGCGCTGCTGTATGTGCTTGGGACAACTAGTTATTTTTGGCTTAAATAAGTTTGGTTTGCTGTGGCTTCATATTTGGAGTTGTTTTGAGTTTGGAGGAGTATTGTGTCACGGGGTGACGGGTGTGGGTCATCTCTCCTTCCCTTCACTCTGTATGAATGCACCCATCCAATTCCGTCCCTCACCTGGTGATTAGTGTAAATGTTTCCACCTGGGGTGATTGGCGCACCTGGGGTGAGCTGTGGGTTTTCCTGGCCACACAAGCTGCCATATATACAGGTGGAGAGTGGAGAGAAGGCAGAGCAAACCGGCAGAGCAAACCGGCACGAGCAAGTGACAGATGGGCTTGGACGGGACGGAGACAGGACAGCCAGGGCCATGAGTGGTACGAGAGCTGGTGACGAGGCGGTGCGTGGGACAGCACGGCGGACCGGATTGAGGAAAAGAGAGAGGACGCCCTGTGGAAATGGTAGAGGGGTGAAGTACGCTTCACTCCTCTCTGAGCTAAGTACCTCTCTATAAATCTACAAGTTGACACGGTTGACACACGTCATTGGAACTCATTGTGGTGTCTCTGGTGTCTCTTGACACCAGAGAGGCTGAATACCGCACTGAGTCAATGCGGTCTTAGCCTCTCTGGTGTCAACACTCTGTCTGATTTTGGATTATTATAATTTTTTTCCAAAATCAGACTTGACACCAGAGAGGCTGAATACCGCACTGAGTCAATGCGGTCTTAGCCTCTCTGGTGTCAATGTCACGGGGTGACTGTGTGTGGGTGTGGGTCATCTCTCCTTCACTGCACTCTGTATGAATGCACCCATCCAATTCCCTCCCTCACCTGGTGATTAGTGTGAATGTTTCCACCTGGGGTGATTGGCGCACCTGGGGTGAGCTGTGGGTTTTCCTGGCCACACAAGCTGCCATATATACAGGTGGAGAGTGGAGAGAAGGGAGAGCAAACCGGCAGAGCACACCGGCAGAGCAAACGGACACGAGCAAGTGACAGATGGGCTTGGACGGCACAGCGGACCGGATTGAGGAAAAGAGAGAGGACGCCCTGTGGAAATGGTAGAGGGGTGAAGTACGCTTCACTCCTCTCCGAGCTAAGTACCTCTCTATAAATCTACAAGTTGACACACGTCATTGGAACTCATTGTGGCGCTGCTGTATGTGCTTGGGACAACTAGTTATTTTTGGCTTAAATAAGTTTGGTTTGCTGTGGCTTCATATTTGGAGTTGTTTTGAGTTTGGAGGAGTATTGTGTCACGGGGTGACGTGTGTGGGTGTGGGTCATCTCTCCTTCCCTTCACTCTGTATGAATGCACCCATCCAATTCCGTCCCTCACCTGGTGATTAGTGTAAATGTTTCCACCTGGGGTGATTGGCGCACCTGGGGTGAGCTGTGGGTTTTCCTGGCCACACAAGCTGCCATATATACAGGTGGAGAGTGGAGAGAAGGCAGAGCAAACCGGCAGAGCAAACGGACACGAGCAAGTGACAGATGGGCTTGGACGGCACAGCGGACCGGATTGAGGAAAAGAGAGAGGACGCCCTGTGGAAATGGTAGAGGGGTGAAGTACGCTTCACTCCTCTCTGAGCTAAGTACCTCTCTATAAATCTACAAGTTGACACACGTCATTGGAACTCATTGTGGCGCTGCTGTATGTGCTTGGGACAACTAGTTATTTTTGGCTTAAATAAGTTTGGTTTGCTGTGGCTTCATATTTGGAGTTGTTTTGAGTTTGGAGGAGTATTGTGTCACGGGGTGACGGGTGTGGGTCATCTCTCCTTCCCTTCACTCTGTATGAATGCACCCATCCAATTCCGTCCCTCACCTGGTGATTAGTGTAAATGTTTCCACCTGGGGTGATTGGCGCACCTGGGGTGAGCTGTGGGTCTTCCTGGCCACACAAGCTGCCATATATACAGGTGGAGAGTGGAGAGAAGGCAGAGCAAACCGGCAGAGCAAACCGGCAGAGCAAACGGACACGAGCAAGTGACAGATGGGCTTGGACGGCACAGCGGACCGGATTGAGGAAAAGAGAGAGGACGCCCTGTGGAAATGGTAGAGGGGTGAAGTACGCTTCACTCCTCTCTGAGCTAAGTACCTCTCTATGAATCTACAAGTTGACACACGTCATTGGAACTCATTGTGGCGCTGCTGTATGTGCTTGGGACAACTAGTTATTTTTGGCTTAAATAAGTTTGGTTTGCTGTGGCTTCATATTTGGAGTTGTTTTGAGTTTGGAGGAGTATTGTGTCACGGGGTGACGGGTGTGGGTCATCTCTCCTTCCCTTCACTCTGTATGAATGCACCCATCCAATTCCGTCCCTCACCTGGTGATTAGTGTAAATGTTTCCACCTGGGGTGATTGGCGCACCTGGGGTGAGCTGTGGGTTTTCCTGGCCACACAAGCTGCCATATATACAGGTGGAGAGTGGAGAGAAGGCAGAGCAAACCGGCAGAGCAAACCGGCACGAGCAAGTGACAGATGGGCTTGGACGGGACGGAGACAGGACAGCCAGGGCCATGAGTGGTACGAGAGCTGGTGACGAGGCGGTGCGTGGGACAGCACGGCGGACCGGATTGAGGAAAAGAGAGAGGACGCCCTGTGGAAATGGTAGAGGGGTGAAGTACGCTTCACTCCTCTCTGAGCTAAGTACCTCTCTATAAATCTACAAGTTGACACGGTTGACACACGTCATTGGAACTCATTGTGGTGTCTCTGGTGTCTCTTGACACCAGAGAGGCTGAATACCGCACTGAGTCAATGCGGTCTTAGCCTCTCTGGTGTCAACACTCTGTCTGATTTTGGATTATTATAATTTTTTTCCAAAATCAGACTTGACACCAGAGAGGCTGAATACCGCACTGAGTCAATGCGGTCTTAGCCTCTCTGGTGTCAATGTCACGGGGTGACTGTGTGTGGGTGTGGGTCATCTCTCCTTCACTGCACTCTGTATGAATGCACCCATCCAATTCCCTCCCTCACCTGGTGATTAGTGTGAATGTTTCCACCTGGGGTGATTGGCGCACCTGGGGTGAGCTGTGGGTTTTCCTGGCCACACAAGCTGCCATATATACAGGTGGAGAGTGGAGAGAAGGGAGAGCAAACCGGCAGAGCACACCGGCAGAGCAAACGGACACGAGCAAGTGACAGATGGGCTTGGACGGCACAGCGGACCGGATTGAGGAAAAGAGAGAGGACGCCCTGTGGAAATGGTAGAGGGGTGAAGTACGCTTCACTCCTCTCCGAGCTAAGTACCTCTCTATAAATCTACAAGTTGACACACGTCATTGGAACTCATTGTGGCGCTGCTGTATGTGCTTGGGACAACTAGTTATTTTTGGCTTAAATAAGTTTGGTTTGCTGTGGCTTCATATTTGGAGTTGTTTTGAGTTTGGAGGAGTATTGTGTCACGGGGTGACGTGTGTGGGTGTGGGTCATCTCTCCTTCCCTTCACTCTGTATGAATGCACCCATCCAATTCCGTCCCTCACCTGGTGATTAGTGTAAATGTTTCCACCTGGGGTGATTGGCGCACCTGGGGTGAGCTGTGGGTTTTCCTGGCCACACAAGCTGCCATATATACAGGTGGAGAGTAGAGAGAAGGCAGAGCAAACCGGCAGAGCAAACGGACACGAGCAAGTGACAGATGGGCTTGGACGGCACAGCGGACCGGATTGAGGAAAAGAGAGAGGACGCCCTGTGGAAATGGTAGAGGGGTGAAGTACGCTTCACTCCTCTCTGAGCTAAGTACCTCTCTATAAATCTACAAGTTGACACACGTCATTGGAACTCATTGTGGCGGTGCTGTATGTGCTTGGGACAACTAGTTATTTTTGGCTTAAATAAGTTTGGTTTGCTGTGGCTTCATATTTGGAGTTGTTTTGAGTTTGGAGGAGTATTGTGTCACGGGGTGACGTGTGTGGGTGTGGGTCATCTCTCCTTCCCTTCACTCTGTATGAATGCACCCATCCAATTCCGTCCCTCACCTGGTGATTAGTGTAAATGTTTCCACCTGGGGTGATTGGCGCACCTGGGGTGAGCTGTGGGTTTTCCTGGCCACACAAGCTGCCATATATACAGGTGGAGAGTGGAGAGAAGGCAGAGCAAACCGGCAGAGCAAACGGACACGAGCAAGTGACAGATGGGCTTGGACGGCACAGCGGACCGGATTGAGGAAAAGAGAGAGGACGCCCTGTGGAAATGGTAGAGGGGTGAAGTACGCTTCACTCCTCTCTGAGCTAAGTACCTCTCTATAAATCTACAAGTTGACACACGTCATTGGAACTCATTGTGGCGCTGCTGTATGTGCTTGGGACAACTAGTTATTTTTGGCTTAAATAAGTTTGGTTTGCTGTGGCTTCATATTTGGAGTTGTTTTGAGTTTGGAGGAGTATTGTGTCACGGGGTGACGGGTGTGGGTCATCTCTCCTTCCCTTCACTCTGTATGAATGCACCCATCCAATTCCGTCCCTCACCTGGTGATTAGTGTAAATGTTTCCACCTGGGGTGATTGGCGCACCTGGGGTGAGCTGTGGGTCTTCCTGGCCACACAAGCTGCCATATATACAGGTGGAGAGTGGAGAGAAGGCAGAGCAAACCGGCAGAGCAAACCGGCAGAGCAAACGGACACGAGCAAGTGACAGATGGGCTTGGACGGCACAGCGGACCGGATTGAGGAAAAGAGAGAGGACGCCCTGTGGAAATGGTAGAGGGGTGAAGTACGCTTCACTCCTCTCTGAGCTAAGTACCTCTCTATGAATCTACAAGTTGACACACGTCATTGGAACTCATTGTGGCGCTGCTGTATGTGCTTGGGACAACTAGTTATTTTTGGCTTAAATAAGTTTGGTTTGCTGTGGCTTCATATTTGGAGTTGTTTTGAGTTTGGAGGAGTATTGTGTCACGGGGTGACGGGTGTGGGTCATCTCTCCTTCCCTTCACTCTGTATGAATGCACCCATCCAATTCCGTCCCTCACCTGGTGATTAGTGTAAATGTTTCCACCTGGGGTGATTGGCGCACCTGGGGTGAGCTGTGGGTTTTCCTGGCCACACAAGCTGCCATATATACAGGTGGAGAGTGGAGAGAAGGCAGAGCAAACCGGCAGAGCAAACCGGCACGAGCAAGTGACAGATGGGCTTGGACGGGACGGAGACAGGACAGCCAGGGCCATGAGTGGTACGAGAGCTGGTGACGAGGCGGTGCGTGGGACAGCACGGCGGACCGGATTGAGGAAAAGAGAGAGGACGCCCTGTGGAAATGGTAGAGGGGTGAAGTACGCTTCACTCCTCTCTGAGCTAAGTACCTCTCTATAAATCTACAAGTTGACACGGTTGACACACGTCATTGGAACTCATTGTGGTGTCTCTGGTGTCTCTTGACACCAGAGAGGCTGAATACCGCACTGAGTCAATGCGGTCTTAGCCTCTCTGGTGTCAACACTCTGTCTGATTTGGGATTTTTTTTTTTTTTTTCAAAAATCAGACTTGACACCAGAGAGGCTGAATACTGCACTGAGTCAATGCGGTCTTAGCCTCTCTGGTGTCAACACTCTGTCTGATTTTGGATTATTATTTTTTTTTTCCAAAATCAGACTTGACACCAGAGAGGCTGAATACCGCACTGAGTCAATGCGGTCTTAGCCTCTCTGGTGTCAATGTCACGGGGTGACTGTGTGTGGGTGTGGGTCATCTCTCCTTCACTGCACTCTGTATGAATGCACCCATCCAATTCCCTCCCTCACCTGGTGATTAGTGTGAATGTTTCCACCTGGGGTGATTGGCGCACCTGGGGTGAGCTGTGGGTTTTCCTGGCCACACAAGCTGCCATATATACAGGTGGAGAGTGGAGAGAAGGGAGAGCAAACCGGCAGAGCACACCGGCAGAGCAAACGGACACGAGCAAGTGACAGATGGGCTTGGACGGCACAGCGGACCGGATTGAGGAAAAGAGAGAGGACGCCCTGTGGAAATGGTAGAGGGGTGAAGTACGCTTCACTCCTCTCCGAGCTAAGTACCTCTCTATAAATCTACAAGTTGACACACGTCATTGGAACTCATTGTGGCGCTGCTGTATGTGCTTGGGACAACTAGTTATTTTTGGCTTAAATAAGTTTGGTTTGCTGTGGCTTCATATTTGGAGTTGTTTTGAGTTTGGAGGAGTATTGTGTCACGGGGTGACGTGTGTGGGTGTGGGTCATCTCTCCTTCCCTTCACTCTGTATGAATGCACCCATCCAATTCCGTCCCTCACCTGGTGATTAGTGTAAATGTTTCCACCTGGGGTGATTGGCGCACCTGGGGTGAGCTGTGGGTTTTCCTGGCCACACAAGCTGCCATATATACAGGTGGAGAGTAGAGAGAAGGCAGAGCAAACCGGCAGAGCAAACGGACACGAGCAAGTGACAGATGGGCTTGGACGGCACAGCGGACCGGATTGAGGAAAAGAGAGAGGACGCCCTGTGGAAATGGTAGAGGGGTGAAGTACGCTTCACTCCTCTCTGAGCTAAGTACCTCTCTATAAATCTACAAGTTGACACACGTCATTGGAACTCATTGTGGCGGTGCTGTATGTGCTTGGGACAACTAGTTATTTTTGGCTTAAATAAGTTTGGTTTGCTGTGGCTTCATATTTGGAGTTGTTTTGAGTTTGGAGGAGTATTGTGTCACGGGGTGACGTGTGTGGGTGTGGGTCATCTCTCCTTCCCTTCACTCTGTATGAATGCACCCATCCAATTCCGTCCCTCACCTGGTGATTAGTGTAAATGTTTCCACCTGGGGTGATTGGCGCACCTGGGGTGAGCTGTGGGTTTTCCTGGCCACACAAGCTGCCATATATACAGGTGGAGAGTGGAGAGAAGGCAGAGCAAACCGGCAGAGCAAACGGACACGAGCAAGTGACAGATGGGCTTGGACGGCACAGCGGACCGGATTGAGGAAAAGAGAGAGGACGCCCTGTGGAAATGGTAGAGGGGTGAAGTACGCTTCACTCCTCTCTGAGCTAAGTACCTCTCTATAAATCTACAAGTTGACACACGTCATTGGAACTCATTGTGGCGCTGCTGTATGTGCTTGGGACAACTAGTTATTTTTGGCTTAAATAAGTTTGGTTTGCTGTGGCTTCATATTTGGAGTTGTTTTGAGTTTGGAGGAGTATTGTGTCACGGGGTGACGGGTGTGGGTCATCTCTCCTTCCCTTCACTCTGTATGAATGCACCCATCCAATTCCGTCCCTCACCTGGTGATTAGTGTAAATGTTTCCACCTGGGGTGATTGGCGCACCTGGGGTGAGCTGTGGGTCTTCCTGGCCACACAAGCTGCCATATATACAGGTGGAGAGTGGAGAGAAGGCAGAGCAAACCGGCAGAGCAAACCGGCAGAGCAAACGGACACGAGCAAGTGACAGATGGGCTTGGACGGCACAGCGGACCGGATTGAGGAAAAGAGAGAGGACGCCCTGTGGAAATGGTAGAGGGGTGAAGTACGCTTCACTCCTCTCTGAGCTAAGTACCTCTCTATGAATCTACAAGTTGACACACGTCATTGGAACTCATTGTGGCGCTGCTGTATGTGCTTGGGACAACTAGTTATTTTTGGCTTAAATAAGTTTGGTTTGCTGTGGCTTCATATTTGGAGTTGTTTTGAGTTTGGAGGAGTATTGTGTCACGGGGTGACGGGTGTGGGTCATCTCTCCTTCCCTTCACTCTGTATGAATGCACCCATCCAATTCCGTCCCTCACCTGGTGATTAGTGTAAATGTTTCCACCTGGGGTGATTGGCGCACCTGGGGTGAGCTGTGGGTTTTCCTGGCCACACAAGCTGCCATATATACAGGTGGAGAGTGGAGAGAAGGCAGAGCAAACCGGCAGAGCAAACCGGCACGAGCAAGTGACAGATGGGCTTGGACGGGACGGAGACAGGACAGCCAGGGCCATGAGTGGTACGAGAGCTGGTGACGAGGCGGTGCGTGGGACAGCACGGCGGACCGGATTGAGGAAAAGAGAGAGGACGCCCTGTGGAAATGGTAGAGGGGTGAAGTACGCTTCACTCCTCTCTGAGCTAAGTACCTCTCTATAAATCTACAAGTTGACACGGTTGACACACGTCATTGGAACTCATTGTGGTGTCTCTGGTGTCTCTTGACACCAGAGAGGCTGAATACCGCACTGAGTCAATGCGGTCTTAGCCTCTCTGGTGTCAACACTCTGTCTGATTTGGGATTTTTTTTTTTTTTTTCCAAAATCAGACTTGACACCAGAGAGGCTGAATACTGCACTGAGTCAATGCGGTCTTAGCCTCTCTGGTGTCAACACTCTGTCTGATTTTGGATTATTATTTTTTTTTTCCAAAATCAGACTTGACACCAGAGAGGCTGAATACCGCACTGAGTCAATGCGGTCTTAGCCTCTCTGGTGTCAATGTCACGGGGTGACTGTGTGTGGGTGTGGGTCATCTCTCCTTCACTGCACTCTGTATGAATGCACCCATCCAATTCCCTCCCTCACCTGGTGATTAGTGTGAATGTTTCCACCTGGGGTGATTGGCGCACCTGGGGTGAGCTGTGGGTTTTCCTGGCCACACAAGCTGCCATATATACAGGTGGAGAGTGGAGAGAAGGGAGAGCAAACCGGCAGAGCACACCGGCAGAGCAAACGGACACGAGCAAGTGACAGATGGGCTTGGACGGCACAGCGGACCGGATTGAGGAAAAGAGAGAGGACGCCCTGTGGAAATGGTAGAGGGGTGAAGTACGCTTCACTCCTCTCCGAGCTAAGTACCTCTCTATAAATCTACAAGTTGACACACGTCATTGGAACTCATTGTGGCGCTGCTGTATGTGCTTGGGACAACTAGTTATTTTTGGCTTAAATAAGTTTGGTTTGCTGTGGCTTCATATTTGGAGTTGTTTTGAGTTTGGAGGAGTATTGTGTCACGGGGTGACGTGTGTGGGTGTGGGTCATCTCTCCTTCCCTTCACTCTGTATGAATGCACCCATCCAATTCCGTCCCTCACCTGGTGATTAGTGTAAATGTTTCCACCTGGGGTGATTGGCGCACCTGGGGTGAGCTGTGGGTTTTCCTGGCCACACAAGCTGCCATATATACAGGTGGAGAGTAGAGAGAAGGCAGAGCAAACCGGCAGAGCAAACGGACACGAGCAAGTGACAGATGGGCTTGGACGGCACAGCGGACCGGATTGAGGAAAAGAGAGAGGACGCCCTGTGGAAATGGTAGAGGGGTGAAGTACGCTTCACTCCTCTCTGAGCTAAGTACCTCTCTATAAATCTACAAGTTGACACACGTCATTGGAACTCATTGTGGCGGTGCTGTATGTGCTTGGGACAACTAGTTATTTTTGGCTTAAATAAGTTTGGTTTGCTGTGGCTTCATATTTGGAGTTGTTTTGAGTTTGGAGGAGTATTGTGTCACGGGGTGACGTGTGTGGGTGTGGGTCATCTCTCCTTCCCTTCACTCTGTATGAATGCACCCATCCAATTCCGTCCCTCACCTGGTGATTAGTGTAAATGTTTCCACCTGGGGTGATTGGCGCACCTGGGGTGAGCTGTGGGTTTTCCTGGCCACACAAGCTGCCATATATACAGGTGGAGAGTGGAGAGAAGGCAGAGCAAACCGGCAGAGCAAACGGACACGAGCAAGTGACAGATGGGCTTGGACGGCACAGCGGACCGGATTGAGGAAAAGAGAGAGGACGCCCTGTGGAAATGGTAGAGGGGTGAAGTACGCTTCACTCCTCTCTGAGCTAAGTACCTCTCTATAAATCTACAAGTTGACACACGTCATTGGAACTCATTGTGGCGCTGCTGTATGTGCTTGGGACAACTAGTTATTTTTGGCTTAAATAAGTTTGGTTTGCTGTGGCTTCATATTTGGAGTTGTTTTGAGTTTGGAGGAGTATTGTGTCACGGGGTGACGGGTGTGGGTCATCTCTCCTTCCCTTCACTCTGTATGAATGCACCCATCCAATTCCGTCCCTCACCTGGTGATTAGTGTAAATGTTTCCACCTGGGGTGATTGGCGCACCTGGGGTGAGCTGTGGGTCTTCCTGGCCACACAAGCTGCCATATATACAGGTGGAGAGTGGAGAGAAGGCAGAGCAAACCGGCAGAGCAAACCGGCAGAGCAAACGGACACGAGCAAGTGACAGATGGGCTTGGACGGCACAGCGGACCGGATTGAGGAAAAGAGAGAGGACGCCCTGTGGAAATGGTAGAGGGGTGAAGTACGCTTCACTCCTCTCTGAGCTAAGTACCTCTCTATGAATCTACAAGTTGACACACGTCATTGGAACTCATTGTGGCGCTGCTGTATGTGCTTGGGACAACTAGTTATTTTTGGCTTAAATAAGTTTGGTTTGCTGTGGCTTCATATTTGGAGTTGTTTTGAGTTTGGAGGAGTATTGTGTCACGGGGTGACGGGTGTGGGTCATCTCTCCTTCCCTTCACTCTGTATGAATGCACCCATCCAATTCCGTCCCTCACCTGGTGATTAGTGTAAATGTTTCCACCTGGGGTGATTGGCGCACCTGGGGTGAGCTGTGGGTTTTCCTGGCCACACAAGCTGCCATATATACAGGTGGAGAGTGGAGAGAAGGCAGAGCAAACCGGCAGAGCAAACCGGCACGAGCAAGTGACAGATGGGCTTGGACGGGACGGAGACAGGACAGCCAGGGCCATGAGTGGTACGAGAGCTGGTGACGAGGCGGTGCGTGGGACAGCACGGCGGACCGGATTGAGGAAAAGAGAGAGGACGCCCTGTGGAAATGGTAGAGGGGTGAAGTACGCTTCACTCCTCTCTGAGCTAAGTACCTCTCTATAAATCTACAAGTTGACACGGTTGACACACGTCATTGGAACTCATTGTGGTGTCTCTGGTGTCTCTTGACACCAGAGAGGCTGAATACCGCACTGAGTCAATGCGGTCTTAGCCTCTCTGGTGTCAACACTCTGTCTGATTTGGGATTTTTTTTTTTTTTTTCCAAAATCAGACTTGACACCAGAGAGGCTGAATACTGCACTGAGTCAATGCGGTCTTAGCCTCTCTGGTGTCAACACTCTGTCTGATTTTGGATTATTTTTTTTTTTTTCCAAAATCAGACTTGACACCAGAGAGGCTGAATACCGCACTGAGTCAATGCGGTCTTAGCCTCTCTGGTGTCAATGTCACGGGGTGACTGTGTGTGGGTGTGGGTCATCTCTCCTTCACTGCACTCTGTATGAATGCACCCATCCAATTCCCTCCCTCACCTGGTGATTAGTGTGAATGTTTCCACCTGGGGTGATTGGCGCACCTGGGGTGAGCTGTGGGTTTTCCTGGCCACACAAGCTGCCATATATACAGGTGGAGAGTGGAGAGAAGGGAGAGCAAACCGGCAGAGCACACCGGCAGAGCAAACGGACACGAGCAAGTGACAGATGGGCTTGGACGGCACAGCGGACCGGATTGAGGAAAAGAGAGAGGACGCCCTGTGGAAATGGTAGAGGGGTGAAGTACGCTTCACTCCTCTCCGAGCTAAGTACCTCTCTATAAATCTACAAGTTGACACACGTCATTGGAACTCATTGTGGCGCTGCTGTATGTGCTTGGGACAACTAGTTATTTTTGGCTTAAATAAGTTTGGTTTGCTGTGGCTTCATATTTGGAGTTGTTTTGAGTTTGGAGGAGTATTGTGTCACGGGGTGACGTGTGTGGGTGTGGGTCATCTCTCCTTCCCTTCACTCTGTATGAATGCACCCATCCAATTCCGTCCCTCACCTGGTGATTAGTGTAAATGTTTCCACCTGGGGTGATTGGCGCACCTGGGGTGAGCTGTGGGTTTTCCTGGCCACACAAGCTGCCATATATACAGGTGGAGAGTAGAGAGAAGGCAGAGCAAACCGGCAGAGCAAACGGACACGAGCAAGTGACAGATGGGCTTGGACGGCACAGCGGACCGGATTGAGGAAAAGAGAGAGGACGCCCTGTGGAAATGGTAGAGGGGTGAAGTACGCTTCACTCCTCTCTGAGCTAAGTACCTCTCTATAAATCTACAAGTTGACACGGTTGACACACGTCATTGGAACTCATTGTGGTGTCTCTGGTGTCTCTTGACACCAGAGAGGCTGAATACCGCACTGAGTCAATGCGGTCTTAGCCTCTCTGGTGTCAACACTCTGTCTGATTTTGGATTTTTTTTTTTTTTTTCCAAAATCAGACTTGACACCAGAGAGGCTGAATACCGCACTGAGTCAATGCGGTCTTAGCCTCTCTGGTGTCAACACTCTGTCTGATTTTGGATTATTATTATTTTTTTCCAAAATCAGACTTGACACCAGAGAGGCTGAATACCGCACTGAGTCAATGCGGTCTTAGCCTCTCTGGTGTCAATGTCACGGGGTGACTGTGTGTGGGTGTGGGTCATCTCTCCTTCACTGCACTCTGTATGAATGCACCCATCCAATTCCCTCCCTCACCTGGTGATTAGTGTGAATGTTTCCACCTGGGGTGATTGGCGCACCTGGGGTGAGCTGTGGGTTTTCCTGGCCACACAAGCTGCCATATATACAGGTGGAGAGTGGAGAGAAGGGAGAGCAAACCGGCAGAGCACACCGGCAGAGCAAACGGACACGAGCAAGTGACAGATGGGCTTGGACGGCACAGCGGACCGGATTGAGGAAAAGAGAGAGGACGCCCTGTGGAAATGGTAGAGGGGTGAAGTACGCTTCACTCCTCTCCGAGCTAAGTACCTCTCTATAAATCTACAAGTTGACACACGTCATTGGAACTCATTGTGGCGCTGCTGTATGTGCTTGGGACAACTAGTTATTTTTGGCTTAAATAAGTTTGGTTTGCTGTGGCTTCATATTTGGAGTTGTTTTGAGTTTGGAGGAGTATTGTGTCATGGGGTGACGTGTGTGGGTGTGGGTCATCTCTCCTTCCCTTCACTCTGTATGAATGCACCCATCCAATTCCGTCCCTCACCTGGTGATTAGTGTAAATGTTTCCACCTGGGGTGATTGGCGCACCTGGGGTGAGCTGTGGGTTTTCCTGGCCACACAAGCTGCCATATATACAGGTGGAGAGTGGAGAGAAGGCAGAGCAAACCGGCAGAGCAAACGGACACGAGCAAGTGACAGATGGGCTTGGACGGCACAGCGGACCGGATTGAGGAAAAGAGAGAGGACGCCCTGTGGAAATGGTAGAGGGGTGAAGTACGCTTCACTCCTCTCTGAGCTAAGTACCTCTCTATAAATCTACAAGTTGACACACGTCATTGGAACTCATTGTGGCGCTGCTGTATGTGCTTGGGACAACTAGTTATTTTTGGCTTAAATAAGTTTGGTTTGCTGTGGCTTCATATTTGGAGTTGTTTTGAGTTTGGAGGAGTATTGTGTCACGGGGTGACGGGTGTGGGTGTGGGTCATCTCTCCTTCCCTTCACTCTGTATGAATGCACCCATCCAATTCCGTCCCTCACCTGGTGATTAGTGTAAATGTTTCCACCTGGGGTGATTGGCGCACCTGGGGTGAGCTGTGGGTTTTCCTGGCCACACAAGCTGCCATATATACAGGTGGAGAGTGGAGAGAAGGCAGAGCAAACCGGCAGAGCAAACCGGCAGAGCAAACGGACACGAGCAAGTGACAGATGGGCTTGGACGGCACAGCGGACCGGATTGAGGAAAAGAGAGAGGACGCCCTGTGGAAATGGTAGAGGGGTGAAGTACGCTTCACTCCTCTCTGAGCTAAGTACCTCTCTATAAATCTACAAGTTGACACACGTCATTGGAACTCATTGTGGCGCTGCTGTATGTGCTTGGGACAACTAGTTATTTTTGGCTTAAATAAGTTTGGTTTGCTGTGGCTTCATATTTGGAGTTGTTTTGAGTTTGGAGGAGTATTGTGTCACGGGGTGACGGGTGTGGGTCATCTCTCCTTCCCTTCACTCTGTATGAATGCACCCATCCAATTCCGTCCCTCACCTGGTGATTAGTGTAAATGTTTCCACCTGGGGTGATTGGCGCACCTGGGGTGAGCTGTGGGTCTTCCTGGCCACACAAGCTGCCATATATACAGGTGGAGAGTGGAGAGAAGGCAGAGCAAACCGGCAGAGCAAACCGGCAGAGCAAACGGACACGAGCAAGTGACAGATGGGCTTGGACGGCACAGCGGACCGGATTGAGGAAAAGAGAGAGGACGCCCTGTGGAAATGGTAGAGGGGTGAAGTACGCTTCACTCCTCTCTGAGCTAAGTACCTCTCTATGAATCTACAAGTTGACACACGTCATTGGAACTCATTGTGGCGCTGCTGTATGTGCTTGGGACAACTAGTTATTTTTGGCTTAAATAAGTTTGGTTTGCTGTGGCTTCATATTTGGAGTTGTTTTGAGTTTGGAGGAGTATTGTGTCACGGGGTGACGGGTGTGGGTCATCTCTCCTTCCCTTCACTCTGTATGAATGCACCCATCCAATTCCGTCCCTCACCTGGTGATTAGTGTAAATGTTTCCACCTGGGGTGATTGGCGCACCTGGGGTGAGCTGTGGGTTTTCCTGGCCACACAAGCTGCCATATATACAGGTGGAGAGTGGAGAGAAGGCAGAGCAAACCGGCAGAGCAAACCGGCACGAGCAAGTGACAGATGGGCTTGGACGGGACGGAGACAGGACAGCCAGGGCCATGAGTGGTACGAGAGCTGGTGACGAGGCGGTGCGTGGGACAGCACGGCGGACCGGATTGAGGAAAAGAGAGAGGACGCCCTGTGGAAATGGTAGAGGGGTGAAGTACGCTTCACTCCTCTCTGAGCTAAGTACCTCTCTATAAATCTACAAGTTGACACGGTTGACACACGTCATTGGAACTCATTGTGGTGTCTCTGGTGTCTCTTGACACCAGAGAGGCTGAATACTGCACTGAGTCAATGCGGTCTTAGCCTCTCTGGTGTCAACACTCTGTCTGATTTGGGATTTTTTTTTTTTTTTTCCAAAATCAGACTTGACACCAGAGAGGCTGAATACTGCACTGAGTCAATGCGGTCTTAGCCTCTCTGGTGTCAACACTCTGTCTGATTTTGGATTATTATTATTTTTTTCCAAAATCAGACTTGACACCAGAGAGGCTGAATACCGCACTGAGTCAATGCGGTCTTAGCCTCTCTGGTGTCAATGTCACGGGGTGACTGTGTGTGGGTGTGGGTCATCTCTCCTTCACTGCACTCTGTATGAATGCACCCATCCAATTCCCTCCCTCACCTGGTGATTAGTGTGAATGTTTCCACCTGGGGTGATTGGCGCACCTGGGGTGAGCTGTGGGTTTTCCTGGCCACACAAGCTGCCATATATACAGGTGGAGAGTGGAGAGAAGGGAGAGCAAACCGGCAGAGCACACCGGCAGAGCAAACGGACACGAGCAAGTGACAGATGGGCTTGGACGGCACAGCGGACCGGATTGAGGAAAAGAGAGAGGACGCCCTGTGGAAATGGTAGAGGGGTGAAGTACGCTTCACTCCTCTCCGAGCTAAGTACCTCTCTATAAATCTACAAGTTGACACACGTCATTGGAACTCATTGTGGCGCTGCTGTATGTGCTTGGGACAACTAGTTATTTTTGGCTTAAATAAGTTTGGTTTGCTGTGGCTTCATATTTGGAGTTGTTTTGAGTTTGGAGGAGTATTGTGTCACGGGGTGACGTGTGTGGGTGTGGGTCATCTCTCCTTCCCTTCACTCTGTATGAATGCACCCATCCAATTCCGTCCCTCACCTGGTGATTAGTGTAAATGTTTCCACCTGGGGTGATTGGCGCACCTGGGGTGAGCTGTGGGTTTTCCTGGCCACACAAGCTGCCATATATACAGGTGGAGAGTAGAGAGAAGGCAGAGCAAACCGGCAGAGCAAACGGACACGAGCAAGTGACAGATGGGCTTGGACGGCACAGCGGACCGGATTGAGGAAAAGAGAGAGGACGCCCTGTGGAAATGGTAGAGGGGTGAAGTACGCTTCACTCCTCTCTGAGCTAAGTACCTCTCTATAAATCTACAAGTTGACACGGTTGACACACGTCATTGGAACTCATTGTGGTGTCTCTGGTGTCTCTTGACACCAGAGAGGCTGAATACCGCACTGAGTCAATGCGGTCTTAGCCTCTCTGGTGTCAACACTCTGTCTGATTTTGGATTTTTTTTTTTTTTTTCCAAAATCAGACTTGACACCAGAGAGGCTGAATACCGCACTGAGTCAATGCGGTCTTAGCCTCTCTGGTGTCAACACTCTGTCTGATTTTGGATTATTATTATTTTTTTCCAAAATCAGACTTGACACCAGAGAGGCTGAATACCGCACTGAGTCAATGCGGTCTTAGCCTCTCTGGTGTCAATGTCACGGGGTGACTGTGTGTGGGTGTGGGTCATCTCTCCTTCACTGCACTCTGTATGAATGCACCCATCCAATTCCCTCCCTCACCTGGTGATTAGTGTGAATGTTTCCACCTGGGGTGATTGGCGCACCTGGGGTGAGCTGTGGGTTTTCCTGGCCACACAAGCTGCCATATATACAGGTGGAGAGTGGAGAGAAGGGAGAGCAAACCGGCAGAGCACACCGGCAGAGCAAACGGACACGAGCAAGTGACAGATGGGCTTGGACGGCACAGCGGACCGGATTGAGGAAAAGAGAGAGGACGCCCTGTGGAAATGGTAGAGGGGTGAAGTACGCTTCACTCCTCTCCGAGCTAAGTACCTCTCTATAAATCTACAAGTTGACACACGTCATTGGAACTCATTGTGGCGCTGCTGTATGTGCTTGGGACAACTAGTTATTTTTGGCTTAAATAAGTTTGGTTTGCTGTGGCTTCATATTTGGAGTTGTTTTGAGTTTGGAGGAGTATTGTGTCACGGGGTGACGTGTGTGGGTGTGGGTCATCTCTCCTTCCCTTCACTCTGTATGAATGCACCCATCCAATTCCGTCCCTCACCTGGTGATTAGTGTAAATGTTTCCACCTGGGGTGATTGGCGCACCTGGGGTGAGCTGTGGGTTTTCCTGGCCACACAAGCTGCCATATATACAGGTGGAGAGTGGAGAGAAGGCAGAGCAAACCGGCAGAGCAAACGGACACGAGCAAGTGACAGATGGGCTTGGACGGCACAGCGGACCGGATTGAGGAAAAGAGAGAGGACGCCCTGTGGAAATGGTAGAGGGGTGAAGTACGCTTCACTCCTCTCTGAGCTAAGTACCTCTCTATAAATCTACAAGTTGACACACGTCATTGGAACTCATTGTGGCGCTGCTGTATGTGCTTGGGACAACTAGTTATTTTTGGCTTAAATAAGTTTGGTTTGCTGTGGCTTCATATTTGGAGTTGTTTTGAGTTTGGAGGAGTATTGTGTCACGGGGTGACGGGTGTGGGTCATCTCTCCTTCCCTTCACTCTGTATGAATGCACCCATCCAATTCCGTCCCTCACCTGGTGATTAGTGTAAATGTTTCCACCTGGGGTGATTGGCGCACCTGGGGTGAGCTGTGGGTCTTCCTGGCCACACAAGCTGCCATATATACAGGTGGAGAGTGGAGAGAAGGCAGAGCAAACCGGCAGAGCAAACCGGCAGAGCAAACGGACACGAGCAAGTGACAGATGGGCTTGGACGGCACAGCGGACCGGATTGAGGAAAAGAGAGAGGACGCCCTGTGGAAATGGTAGAGGGGTGAAGTACGCTTCACTCCTCTCTGAGCTAAGTACCTCTCTATGAATCTACAAGTTGACACACGTCATTGGAACTCATTGTGGCGCTGCTGTATGTGCTTGGGACAACTAGTTATTTTTGGCTTAAATAAGTTTGGTTTGCTGTGGCTTCATATTTGGAGTTGTTTTGAGTTTGGAGGAGTATTGTGTCACGGGGTGACGGGTGTGGGTCATCTCTCCTTCCCTTCACTCTGTATGAATGCACCCATCCAATTCCGTCCCTCACCTGGTGATTAGTGTAAATGTTTCCACCTGGGGTGATTGGCGCACCTGGGGTGAGCTGTGGGTTTTCCTGGCCACACAAGCTGCCATATATACAGGTGGAGAGTGGAGAGAAGGCAGAGCAAACCGGCAGAGCAAACCGGCACGAGCAAGTGACAGATGGGCTTGGACGGGACGGAGACAGGACAGCCAGGGCCATGAGTGGTACGAGAGCTGGTGACGAGGCGGTGCGTGGGACAGCACGGCGGACCGGATTGAGGAAAAGAGAGAGGACGCCCTGTGGAAATGGTAGAGGGGTGAAGTACGCTTCACTCCTCTCTGAGCTAAGTACCTCTCTATAAATCTACAAGTTGACACGGTTGACACACGTCATTGGAACTCATTGTGGTGTCTCTGGTGTCTCTTGACACCAGAGAGGCTGAATACCGCACTGAGTCAATGCGGTCTTAGCCTCTCTGGTGTCAACACTCTGTCTGATTTGGGATTTTTTTTTTTTTTTTCCAAAATCAGACTTGACACCAGAGAGGCTGAATACCGCACTGAGTCAATGCGGTCTTAGCCTCTCTGGTGTCAACACTCTGTCTGATTTTGGATTATTATTATTTTTTTCCAAAATCAGACTTGACACCAGAGAGGCTGAATACCGCACTGAGTCAATGCGGTCTTAGCCTCTCTGGTGTCAATGTCACGGGGTGACTGTGTGTGGGTGTGGGTCATCTCTCCTTCACTGCACTCTGTATGAATGCACCCATCCAATTCCCTCCCTCACCTGGTGATTAGTGTGAATGTTTCCACCTGGGGTGATTGGCGCACCTGGGGTGAGCTGTGGGTTTTCCTGGCCACACAAGCTGCCATATATACAGGTGGAGAGTGGAGAGAAGGGAGAGCAAACCGGCAGAGCACACCGGCAGAGCAAACGGACACGAGCAAGTGACAGATGGGCTTGGACGGCACAGCGGACCGGATTGAGGAAAAGAGAGAGGACGCCCTGTGGAAATGGTAGAGGGGTGAAGTACGCTTCACTCCTCTCCGAGCTAAGTACCTCTCTATAAATCTACAAGTTGACACACGTCATTGGAACTCATTGTGGCGCTGCTGTATGTGCTTGGGACAACTAGTTATTTTTGGCTTAAATAAGTTTGGTTTGCTGTGGCTTCATATTTGGAGTTGTTTTGAGTTTGGAGGAGTATTGTGTCACGGGGTGACGTGTGTGGGTGTGGGTCATCTCTCCTTCCCTTCACTCTGTATGAATGCACCCATCCAATTCCGTCCCTCACCTGGTGATTAGTGTAAATGTTTCCACCTGGGGTGATTGGCGCACCTGGGGTGAGCTGTGGGTTTTCCTGGCCACACAAGCTGCCATATATACAGGTGGAGAGTAGAGAGAAGGCAGAGCAAACCGGCAGAGCAAACGGACACGAGCAAGTGACAGATGGGCTTGGACGGCACAGCGGACCGGATTGAGGAAAAGAGAGAGGACGCCCTGTGGAAATGGTAGAGGGGTGAAGTACGCTTCACTCCTCTCTGAGCTAAGTACCTCTCTATAAATCTACAAGTTGACACGGTTGACACACGTCATTGGAACTCATTGTGGTGTCTCTGGTGTCTCTTGACACCAGAGAGGCTGAATACCGCACTGAGTCAATGCGGTCTTAGCCTCTCTGGTGTCAACACTCTGTCTGATTTTGGATTTTTTTTTTTTTTTTCCAAAATCAGACTTGACACCAGAGAGGCTGAATACCGCACTGAGTCAATGCGGTCTTAGCCTCTCTGGTGTCAACACTCTGTCTGATTTTGGATTATTATTATTTTTTTCCAAAATCAGACTTGACACCAGAGAGGCTGAATACCGCACTGAGTCAATGCGGTCTTAGCCTCTCTGGTGTCAATGTCACGGGGTGACTGTGTGTGGGTGTGGGTCATCTCTCCTTCACTGCACTCTGTATGAATGCACCCATCCAATTCCCTCCCTCACCTGGTGATTAGTGTGAATGTTTCCACCTGGGGTGATTGGCGCACCTGGGGTGAGCTGTGGGTTTTCCTGGCCACACAAGCTGCCATATATACAGGTGGAGAGTGGAGAGAAGGGAGAGCAAACCGGCAGAGCACACCGGCAGAGCAAACGGACACGAGCAAGTGACAGATGGGCTTGGACGGCACAGCGGACCGGATTGAGGAAAAGAGAGAGGACGCCCTGTGGAAATGGTAGAGGGGTGAAGTACGCTTCACTCCTCTCCGAGCTAAGTACCTCTCTATAAATCTACAAGTTGACACACGTCATTGGAACTCATTGTGGCGCTGCTGTATGTGCTTGGGACAACTAGTTATTTTTGGCTTAAATAAGTTTGGTTTGCTGTGGCTTCATATTTGGAGTTGTTTTGAGTTTGGAGGAGTATTGTGTCACGGGGTGACGTGTGTGGGTGTGGGTCATCTCTCCTTCCCTTCACTCTGTATGAATGCACCCATCCAATTCCGTCCCTCACCTGGTGATTAGTGTAAATGTTTCCACCTGGGGTGATTGGCGCACCTGGGGTGAGCTGTGGGTTTTCCTGGCCACACAAGCTGCCATATATACAGGTGGAGAGTGGAGAGAAGGCAGAGCAAACCGGCAGAGCAAACCGGCACGAGCAAGTGACAGATGGGCTTGGACGGGACGGAGACAGGACAGCCAGGGCCATGAGTGGTACGAGAGCTGGTGACGAGGCGGTGCGTGGGACAGCACGGCGGACCGGATTGAGGAAAAGAGAGAGGACGCCCTGTGGAAATGGTAGAGGGGTGAAGTACGCTTCACTCCTCTCTGAGCTAAGTACCTCTCTATAAATCTACAAGTTGACACGGTTGACACACGTCATTGGAACTCATTGTGGTGTCTCTGGTGTCTCTTGACACCAGAGAGGCTGAATACCGCACTGAGTCAATGCGGTCTTAGCCTCTCTGGTGTCAACACTCTGTCTGATTTGGGATTTTTTTTTTTTTTTTCCAAAATCAGACTTGACACCAGAGAGGCTGAATACCGCACTGAGTCAATGCGGTCTTAGCCTCTCTGGTGTCAACACTCTGTCTGATTTTGGATTATTATTATTTTTTTCCAAAATCAGACTTGACACCAGAGAGGCTGAATACCGCACTGAGTCAATGCGGTCTTAGCCTCTCTGGTGTCAATGTCACGGGGTGACTGTGTGTGGGTGTGGGTCATCTCTCCTTCACTGCACTCTGTATGAATGCACCCATCCAATTCCCTCCCTCACCTGGTGATTAGTGTGAATGTTTCCACCTGGGGTGATTGGCGCACCTGGGGTGAGCTGTGGGTTTTCCTGGCCACACAAGCTGCCATATATACAGGTGGAGAGTGGAGAGAAGGGAGAGCAAACCGGCAGAGCACACCGGCAGAGCAAACGGACACGAGCAAGTGACAGATGGGCTTGGACGGCACAGCGGACCGGATTGAGGAAAAGAGAGAGGACGCCCTGTGGAAATGGTAGAGGGGTGAAGTACGCTTCACTCCTCTCCGAGCTAAGTACCTCTCTATAAATCTACAAGTTGACACACGTCATTGGAACTCATTGTGGCGCTGCTGTATGTGCTTGGGACAACTAGTTATTTTTGGCTTAAATAAGTTTGGTTTGCTGTGGCTTCATATTTGGAGTTGTTTTGAGTTTGGAGGAGTATTGTGTCACGGGGTGACGTGTGTGGGTGTGGGTCATCTCTCCTTCCCTTCACTCTGTATGAATGCACCCATCCAATTCCGTCCCTCACCTGGTGATTAGTGTAAATGTTTCCACCTGGGGTGATTGGCGCACCTGGGGTGAGCTGTGGGTTTTCCTGGCCACACAAGCTGCCATATATACAGGTGGAGAGTAGAGAGAAGGCAGAGCAAACCGGCAGAGCAAACGGACACGAGCAAGTGACAGATGGGCTTGGACGGCACAGCGGACCGGATTGAGGAAAAGAGAGAGGACGCCCTGTGGAAATGGTAGAGGGGTGAAGTACGCTTCACTCCTCTCTGAGCTAAGTACCTCTCTATAAATCTACAAGTTGACACGGTTGACACACGTCATTGGAACTCATTGTGGTGTCTCTGGTGTCTCTTGACACCAGAGAGGCTGAATACCGCACTGAGTCAATGCGGTCTTAGCCTCTCTGGTGTCAACACTCTGTCTGATTTTGGATTTTTTTTTTTTTTTTCCAAAATCAGACTTGACACCAGAGAGGCTGAATACCGCACTGAGTCAATGCGGTCTTAGCCTCTCTGGTGTCAACACTCTGTCTGATTTTGGATTATTATTATTTTTTTCCAAAATCAGACTTGACACCAGAGAGGCTGAATACCGCACTGAGTCAATGCGGTCTTAGCCTCTCTGGTGTCAATGTCACGGGGTGACTGTGTGTGGGTGTGGGTCATCTCTCCTTCACTGCACTCTGTATGAATGCACCCATCCAATTCCCTCCCTCACCTGGTGATTAGTGTGAATGTTTCCACCTGGGGTGATTGGCGCACCTGGGGTGAGCTGTGGGTTTTCCTGGCCACACAAGCTGCCATATATACAGGTGGAGAGTGGAGAGAAGGGAGAGCAAACCGGCAGAGCACACCGGCAGAGCAAACGGACACGAGCAAGTGACAGATGGGCTTGGACGGCACAGCGGACCGGATTGAGGAAAAGAGAGAGGACGCCCTGTGGAAATGGTAGAGGGGTGAAGTACGCTTCACTCCTCTCCGAGCTAAGTACCTCTCTATAAATCTACAAGTTGACACACGTCATTGGAACTCATTGTGGCGCTGCTGTATGTGCTTGGGACAACTAGTTATTTTTGGCTTAAATAAGTTTGGTTTGCTGTGGCTTCATATTTGGAGTTGTTTTGAGTTTGGAGGAGTATTGTGTCACGGGGTGACGTGTGTGGGTGTGGGTCATCTCTCCTTCCCTTCACTCTGTATGAATGCACCCATCCAATTCCGTCCCTCACCTGGTGATTAGTGTAAATGTTTCCACCTGGGGTGATTGGCGCACCTGGGGTGAGCTGTGGGTCTTCCTGGCCACACAAGCTGCCATATATACAGGTGGAGAGTGGAGAGAAGGCAGAGCAAACCGGCAGAGCAAACCGGCAGAGCAAACGGACACGAGCAAGTGACAGATGGGCTTGGACGGCACAGCGGACCGGATTGAGGAAAAGAGAGAGGACGCCCTGTGGAAATGGTAGAGGGGTGAAGTACGCTTCACTCCTCTCTGAGCTAAGTACCTCTCTATGAATCTACAAGTTGACACACGTCATTGGAACTCATTGTGGCGCTGCTGTATGTGCTTGGGACAACTAGTTATTTTTGGCTTAAATAAGTTTGGTTTGCTGTGGCTTCATATTTGGAGTTGTTTTGAGTTTGGAGGAGTATTGTGTCACGGGGTGACGGGTGTGGGTCATCTCTCCTTCCCTTCACTCTGTATGAATGCACCCATCCAATTCCGTCCCTCACCTGGTGATTAGTGTAAATGTTTCCACCTGGGGTGATTGGCGCACCTGGGGTGAGCTGTGGGTTTTCCTGGCCACACAAGCTGCCATATATACAGGTGGAGAGTGGAGAGAAGGCAGAGCAAACCGGCAGAGCAAACCGGCACGAGCAAGTGACAGATGGGCTTGGACGGGACGGAGACAGGACAGCCAGGGCCATGAGTGGTACGAGAGCTGGTGACGAGGCGGTGCGTGGGACAGCACGGCGGACCGGATTGAGGAAAAGAGAGAGGACGCCCTGTGGAAATGGTAGAGGGGTGAAGTACGCTTCACTCCTCTCTGAGCTAAGTACCTCTCTATAAATCTACAAGTTGACACGGTTGACACACGTCATTGGAACTCATTGTGGTGTCTCTGGTGTCTCTTGACACCAGAGAGGCTGAATACCGCACTGAGTCAATGCGGTCTTAGCCTCTCTGGTGTCAACACTCTGTCTGATTTGGGATTTTTTTTTTTTTTTCCAAAATCAGACTTGACACCAGAGAGGCTGAATACCGCACTGAGTCAATGCGGTCTTAGCCTCTCTGGTGTCAACACTCTGTCTGATTTTGGATTATTATTATTTTTTTCCAAAATCAGACTTGACACCAGAGAGGCTGAATACCGCACTGAGTCAATGCGGTCTTAGCCTCTCTGGTGTCAATGTCACGGGGTGACTGTGTGTGGGTGTGGGTCATCTCTCCTTCACTGCACTCTGTATGAATGCACCCATCCAATTCCCTCCCTCACCTGGTGATTAGTGTGAATGTTTCCACCTGGGGTGATTGGCGCACCTGGGGTGAGCTGTGGGTTTTCCTGGCCACACAAGCTGCCATATATACAGGTGGAGAGTGGAGAGAAGGGAGAGCAAACCGGCAGAGCACACCGGCAGAGCAAACGGACACGAGCAAGTGACAGATGGGCTTGGACGGCACAGCGGACCGGATTGAGGAAAAGAGAGAGGACGCCCTGTGGAAATGGTAGAGGGGTGAAGTACGCTTCACTCCTCTCCGAGCTAAGTACCTCTCTATAAATCTACAAGTTGACACACGTCATTGGAACTCATTGTGGCGCTGCTGTATGTGCTTGGGACAACTAGTTATTTTTGGCTTAAATAAGTTTGGTTTGCTGTGGCTTCATATTTGGAGTTGTTTTGAGTTTGGAGGAGTATTGTGTCACGGGGTGACGTGTGTGGGTGTGGGTCATCTCTCCTTCCCTTCACTCTGTATGAATGCACCCATCCAATTCCGTCCCTCACCTGGTGATTAGTGTAAATGTTTCCACCTGGGGTGATTGGCGCACCTGGGGTGAGCTGTGGGTTTTCCTGGCCACACAAGCTGCCATATATACAGGTGGAGAGTAGAGAGAAGGCAGAGCAAACCGGCAGAGCAAACGGACACGAGCAAGTGACAGATGGGCTTGGACGGCACAGCGGACCGGATTGAGGAAAAGAGAGAGGACGCCCTGTGGAAATGGTAGAGGGGTGAAGTACGCTTCACTCCTCTCTGAGCTAAGTACCTCTCTATAAATCTACAAGTTGACACGGTTGACACACGTCATTGGAACTCATTGTGGTGTCTCTGGTGTCTCTTGACACCAGAGAGGCTGAATACCGCACTGAGTCAATGCGGTCTTAGCCTCTCTGGTGTCAACACTCTGTCTGATTTTGGATTTTTTTTTTTTTTTTTCCAAAATCAGACTTGACACCAGAGAGGCTGAATACCGCACTGAGTCAATGCGGTCTTAGCCTCTCTGGTGTCAACACTCTGTCTGATTTTGGATTATTATTATTTTTTTCCAAAATCAGACTTGACACCAGAGAGGCTGAATACCGCACTGAGTCAATGCGGTCTTAGCCTCTCTGGTGTCAATGTCACGGGGTGACTGTGTGTGGGTGTGGGTCATCTCTCCTTCACTGCACTCTGTATGAATGCACCCATCCAATTCCCTCCCTCACCTGGTGATTAGTGTGAATGTTTCCACCTGGGGTGATTGGCGCACCTGGGGTGAGCTGTGGGTTTTCCTGGCCACACAAGCTGCCATATATACAGGTGGAGAGTGGAGAGAAGGGAGAGCAAACCGGCAGAGCACACCGGCAGAGCAAACGGACACGAGCAAGTGACAGATGGGCTTGGACGGCACAGCGGACCGGATTGAGGAAAAGAGAGAGGACGCCCTGTGGAAATGGTAGAGGGGTGAAGTACGCTTCACTCCTCTCCGAGCTAAGTACCTCTCTATAAATCTACAAGTTGACACACGTCATTGGAACTCATTGTGGCGCTGCTGTATGTGCTTGGGACAACTAGTTATTTTTGGCTTAAATAAGTTTGGTTTGCTGTGGCTTCATATTTGGAGTTGTTTTGAGTTTGGAGGAGTATTGTGTCACGGGGTGACGTGTGTGGGTGTGGGTCATCTCTCCTTCCCTTCACTCTGTATGAATGCACCCATCCAATTCCGTCCCTCACCTGGTGATTAGTGTAAATGTTTCCACCTGGGGTGATTGGCGCACCTGGGGTGAGCTGTGGGTCTTCCTGGCCACACAAGCTGCCATATATACAGGTGGAGAGTGGAGAGAAGGCAGAGCAAACCGGCAGAGCAAACCGGCAGAGCAAACGGACACGAGCAAGTGACAGATGGGCTTGGACGGCACAGCGGACCGGATTGAGGAAAAGAGAGAGGACGCCCTGTGGAAATGGTAGAGGGGTGAAGTACGCTTCACTCCTCTCTGAGCTAAGTACCTCTCTATGAATCTACAAGTTGACACACGTCATTGGAACTCATTGTGGCGCTGCTGTATGTGCTTGGGACAACTAGTTATTTTTGGCTTAAATAAGTTTGGTTTGCTGTGGCTTCATATTTGGAGTTGTTTTGAGTTTGGAGGAGTATTGTGTCACGGGGTGACGGGTGTGGGTCATCTCTCCTTCCCTTCACTCTGTATGAATGCACCCATCCAATTCCGTCCCTCACCTGGTGATTAGTGTAAATGTTTCCACCTGGGGTGATTGGCGCACCTGGGGTGAGCTGTGGGTTTTCCTGGCCACACAAGCTGCCATATATACAGGTGGAGAGTGGAGAGAAGGCAGAGCAAACCGGCAGAGCAAACCGGCACGAGCAAGTGACAGATGGGCTTGGACGGGACGGAGACAGGACAGCCAGGGCCATGAGTGGTACGAGAGCTGGTGACGAGGCGGTGCGTGGGACAGCACGGCGGACCGGATTGAGGAAAAGAGAGAGGACGCCCTGTGGAAATGGTAGAGGGGTGAAGTACGCTTCACTCCTCTCTGAGCTAAGTACCTCTCTATAAATCTACAAGTTGACACGGTTGACACACGTCATTGGAACTCATTGTGGTGTCTCTGGTGTCTCTTGACACCAGAGAGGCTGAATACCGCACTGAGTCAATGCGGTCTTAGCCTCTCTGGTGTCAACACTCTGTCTGATTTGGGATTTTTTTTTTTTTTTTCCAAAATCAGACTTGACACCAGAGAGGCTGAATACCGCACTGAGTCAATGCGGTCTTAGCCTCTCTGGTGTCAACACTCTGTCTGATTTTGGATTATTATTATTTTTTTCCAAAATCAGACTTGACACCAGAGAGGCTGAATACCGCACTGAGTCAATGCGGTCTTAGCCTCTCTGGTGTCAATGTCACGGGGTGACTGTGTGTGGGTGTGGGTCATCTCTCCTTCACTGCACTCTGTATGAATGCACCCATCCAATTCCCTCCCTCACCTGGTGATTAGTGTGAATGTTTCCACCTGGGGTGATTGGCGCACCTGGGGTGAGCTGTGGGTTTTCCTGGCCACACAAGCTGCCATATATACAGGTGGAGAGTGGAGAGAAGGGAGAGCAAACCGGCAGAGCACACCGGCAGAGCAAACGGACACGAGCAAGTGACAGATGGGCTTGGACGGCACAGCGGACCGGATTGAGGAAAAGAGAGAGGACGCCCTGTGGAAATGGTAGAGGGGTGAAGTACGCTTCACTCCTCTCCGAGCTAAGTACCTCTCTATAAATCTACAAGTTGACACACGTCATTGGAACTCATTGTGGCGCTGCTGTATGTGCTTGGGACAACTAGTTATTTTTGGCTTAAATAAGTTTGGTTTGCTGTGGCTTCATATTTGGAGTTGTTTTGAGTTTGGAGGAGTATTGTGTCACGGGGTGACGTGTGTGGGTGTGGGTCATCTCTCCTTCCCTTCACTCTGTATGAATGCACCCATCCAATTCCGTCCCTCACCTGGTGATTAGTGTAAATGTTTCCACCTGGGGTGATTGGCGCACCTGGGGTGAGCTGTGGGTTTTCCTGGCCACACAAGCTGCCATATATACAGGTGGAGAGTAGAGAGAAGGCAGAGCAAACCGGCAGAGCAAACGGACACGAGCAAGTGACAGATGGGCTTGGACGGCACAGCGGACCGGATTGAGGAAAAGAGAGAGGACGCCCTGTGGAAATGGTAGAGGGGTGAAGTACGCTTCACTCCTCTCTGAGCTAAGTACCTCTCTATAAATCTACAAGTTGACACACGTCATTGGAACTCATTGTGGCGCTGCTGTATGTGCTTGGGACAACTAGTTATTTTTGGCTTAAATAAGTTTGGTTTGCTGTGGCTTCATATTTGGAGTTGTTTTGAGTTTGGAGGAGTATTGTGTCACGGGGTGACGGGTGTGGGTCATCTCTCCTTCCCTTCACTCTGTATGAATGCACCCATCCAATTCCGTCCCTCACCTGGTGATTAGTGTAAATGTTTCCACCTGGGGTGATTGGCGCACCTGGGGTGAGCTGTGGGTCTTCCTGGCCACACAAGCTGCCATATATACAGGTGGAGAGTGGAGAGAAGGCAGAGCAAACCGGCAGAGCAAACCGGCAGAGCAAACGGACACGAGCAAGTGACAGATGGGCTTGGACGGCACAGCGGACCGGATTGAGGAAAAGAGAGAGGACGCCCTGTGGAAATGGTAGAGGGGTGAAGTACGCTTCACTCCTCTCTGAGCTAAGTACCTCTCTATGAATCTACAAGTTGACACACGTCATTGGAACTCATTGTGGCGCTGCTGTATGTGCTTGGGACAACTAGTTATTTTTGGCTTAAATAAGTTTGGTTTGCTGTGGCTTCATATTTGGAGTTGTTTTGAGTTTGGAGGAGTATTGTGTCACGGGGTGACGGGTGTGGGTCATCTCTCCTTCCCTTCACTCTGTATGAATGCACCCATCCAATTCCGTCCCTCACCTGGTGATTAGTGTAAATGTTTCCACCTGGGGTGATTGGCGCACCTGGGGTGAGCTGTGGGTTTTCCTGGCCACACAAGCTGCCATATATACAGGTGGAGAGTGGAGAGAAGGCAGAGCAAACCGGCAGAGCAAACCGGCACGAGCAAGTGACAGATGGGCTTGGACGGGACGGAGACAGGACAGCCAGGGCCATGAGTGGTACGAGAGCTGGTGACGAGGCGGTGCGTGGGACAGCACGGCGGACCGGATTGAGGAAAAGAGAGAGGACGCCCTGTGGAAATGGTAGAGGGGTGAAGTACGCTTCACTCCTCTCTGAGCTAAGTACCTCTCTATAAATCTACAAGTTGACACGGTTGACACACGTCATTGGAACTCATTGTGGTGTCTCTGGTGTCTCTTGACACCAGAGAGGCTGAATACCGCACTGAGTCAATGCGGTCTTAGCCTCTCTGGTGTCAACACTCTGTCTGATTTGGGATTTTTTTTTTTTTTTTCCAAAATCAGACTTGACACCAGAGAGGCTGAATACCGCACTGAGTCAATGCGGTCTTAGCCTCTCTGGTGTCAACACTCTGTCTGATTTTGGATTATTATTATTTTTTTCCAAAATCAGACTTGACACCAGAGAGGCTGAATACCGCACTGAGTCAATGCGGTCTTAGCCTCTCTGGTGTCAATGTCACGGGGTGACTGTGTGTGGGTGTGGGTCATCTCTCCTTCACTGCACTCTGTATGAATGCACCCATCCAATTCCCTCCCTCACCTGGTGATTAGTGTGAATGTTTCCACCTGGGGTGATTGGCGCACCTGGGGTGAGCTGTGGGTTTTCCTGGCCACACAAGCTGCCATATATACAGGTGGAGAGTGGAGAGAAGGGAGAGCAAACCGGCAGAGCACACCCGGCAGAGCAAACGGACACGAGCAAGTGACAGATGGGCTTGGACGGCACAGCGGACCGGATTGAGGAAAAGAGAGAGGACGCCCTGTGGAAATGGTAGAGGGG